>NW_026287802.1:0-6731 GCF_023373465.1 Oncorhynchus keta | reverse complement strand
GATAAAGACCATAGTCAGATACCATAGGATAAAGTCCATAGAGAGAGACCATTGACAGAGACCATAGGATAAAGACCATAGACAGAGACCATAGGATATTTTTTTAGTTGACCTTTATTTAGCCAAGTAGGCCAGTTGAGAACAAGTTCACGTTTACAACTGCGACCTGGCTAAGATAAAGCAAAGCAGTGCGACACAAACAACAACACAGAGTTACACATGGAATAAACAAATGTACAGTCAATAACACAATAGAAAAGTCTATATACAATGTGTGCAAATGAAGTAAGATTAGGGAGGTAAGGCAGTAAATAGGCCGTAGTGGGGTAATAATTACAATATAGCAATTAAACATTGGAGTGATAGATGTGCAGAAGATTAATGTGCGAGTAGAGATACTGGGGTGCAAAGGAGCAAAGAAAAAAAATAACAATATGGGGATGAGGTAGTTGGATGGGCTATTTACAGATGGGCTTTGTACAGGTGCAGTGATCTGTGAGCTGCTCTGACAGCTGATGCTTAAAGTTAGTGAGGGAGATATGAGTCTCCAGCTTCAGTGATTTTTGCAATTCGTTCCAGTCATTGGCAGCAGAGAACTGGAAGGAAAGGTGGCCAAAGGAGGAATTGGCTTTGGGGGTGACCAGTGAAATATACCTGCTGGAGCGCGTGCTACGGGTGGGTGCTGCCATGGTGACCAGTGAGCTGAGATAAGACAGGTCTTTACCTAGCAAAGACTTATAGATGACCTGGCGCCAGTGAGTTTGGCGACAAATTTGAAGCAAGGGCCAGCTGTAATGGTCATTGTATGAAGAAGGTGAGGACCAAGGTGCAGCGTGGTACTTGTTCATCCTTTTATTCATGGAACTGAACACTGATTAACAAAACAACAACGAGAACAACCGAAACAGTTCTGTCTGGTGCAGACACAAAAGCAGAAAGCAACTACCCACAAAACCCATGTGGGCAAGAGCTACCTAAGTATGGTTCTCAATCAGAGACAACGATAGACAGCTGTCCCTGATTGAGAACCATACCCGGCCAAAAACAAAGAAATACAAAAACATAGAAAAAGGAACATAGAATGCCCACCCTAGTCACACCCTGGCCTAACCAAAATAGAGACTAAAAGCCTCTATGGCCAGGTCGTGACACCAGCCAACGAGAGCATACAGGTCGCAGTGGTGGGTAGCATATGGGGCTTTGGTGACAAAACGGATGGCACTGTGATAGACTGCATCCAATTTGCTGAGTAGAGTGTTGGAGGCTATTTTATGAATGACATCGCCAAAGTCAAGGATTGGTAGGATAGTCAGTTTTACAAGGGTATGTTTGGCAGCATGAGTAAAGGATGCTTTTTGCGAAATAGGAAGCCGATTCTAGATTTAATTGTGGATTGGAGATGCTTAATGTGAGCCTGGAAGCAGAGTTTACAGTCAAACCAGACACCTAGGTACTTGTAGTTGTCCACATATTCTAAGTCAGAACCGTCCAGAGTAGTTATGCTAGACGGGCGGGCAGGTGCCGGCCGCGATCGGTTGAAGAGCATGCATTTAGTTTTACTTGCATTTAAGAGCAGTTGGAGGCCACGAAAGGAGAGTTGTATGGCATTGAAGCTCCTTCTGGAGGTTAGTTAACACAGTGTCCAAAGAAGGGCCAGAAGTATCATCATCTGCGTAGAGGTGGATCAGAGAATCACCAGCAGCAAGACCGACATCATTGATGTATACAGAGAAAAGAGTCGGCCCGAGAATTGAACCCTGTGGCACCCCCAAAGAGACTGCCAGAGGTCTGGCCAACAGGCCCTCCCATTTGACACACTGAACACTGTCTGAGAAGTATTTGGTGAACCAGGCGAGGCAGTCATTTGAGAAACCAAGGCTGTTGAGTCTGCGATAAGAATGTGGCGATTGACAGAGTCGAAAGCCTTGGCCAGGTTGATGAATACGCCAGCAGAGTATTGTCTTTTATCGATGGTGGTTATGATATCGTTTAGGACCTTGAGCGTGGCTGAGGTGCACCCATGACCAGCTCGGAAACCAGATTGCACAGCATAGAAGGTATGGTGGGATTCGAAATGGTAAAGACCATAGACAGAGACCATAGGATAAAGACCATAGACAGAGACCATAGGATAAAGACCATTGACAGAGACCATAGGATAAAGACCATAGAGAGAGACCATAGGATAAAGACCATAGATAGAGACCATAGGATCAAGACCATAGATAGAGACCATAGGATCAAGACCGTAGAGAGAGACCATAGACAGAGACCATAGGATAAAGACTATAGATAGAGACCATAGGATCAAGACCATAGCATAAAGACCATAGAGAGAGACCATAGAGAGACCATAGGATAAAGACCATAGACAGAGGCCATAGGATCAAGACCATTGACAGAGACCATAGGATAAAGACCATAGAGAGAGACCATAGGATAAAGACCATAGATAGAGACCATAGGATCAAGACCATAGATAGAGACCATAGGATCAAGACCATAGAGAGAGACCATAGGATAAAGACCATAGAGAGAGACCATAGGATCAAGACCATAGAGAGAGACCATAGGATCAAGACAATAGGATAAATAACATAGAGAGAGACCATAGACATAGACCATAGGATAAAGACCATTGACAGAGACCATAGGATAAAGACCATAGACAGAGACCATATGATAAAGACCATAGACAGAGACCATAGGATCAAGACCATAGACAGAGACCATTGGATCAAGACTGTAGAGAGAGACCATAGAGAGACCATAGAATACAGACCATAGACAGAGGCCATAGGATAAAGACCATAGACAGAGACCATAGAGAGAGACCATAGGATAAAGACCATAGACAGAGATCATAGGATAAAGACCATAGACAGAGACCATAGGATAAAGACCATAGACAGAGACCATATGATAAAGACCATAGAGAGAGACCATAGGATCAAGACCATAGACAGAGACCATTGGATCAAGACCGTAGAGAGAGACCATAGGATGAAGACCATAGAGAGAGACCATAGATAGTGACTATAGGATAAAGACCATAGACAGAGACCATAGGATCAAGACCATAGCATAACGACCATAGAGAGAGACAATAGGATAAAGACCATAGATAGAGACCACAGGATCAAGACCATAGAGAGAGACCATAGGATCAAGACCGTAGCATAAAGACCATAGAGAGAGACCATAGACAGAGACCATAGGATAAAGACCATAGACAGAGACCATAGGATCAAGACCATAGCATAAAGACCATAGAGAGAGACCATAGGATAAAGACCATAGATAGAGACTATAGGATCAAGACCATAGAGAGAGACCATAGGATCAAGACCATAGCATAAAGACCATAGAGAGAGACCATAGGATAAAGACCATAGACAGAGACCATATGATCAAGACCATAGAGAGAGACCATAGGATCAAGACAATAGGATAAATACCATAGAGAGATACCATAGACAGAGACCATAGGATAAAGACCATAGAGAGAGACCATAGATAGAGACCATAGGATCAAGACCATAGAGAGAGACCATAGGATCAAGACCATAGCATAAAGACCATAGAGAGAGACCATAGACAGAGACCATAGGATAAAGACCATAGATAGAGACCATAGGATCAAGACCATAGCATAAAGACCATAGAGAGAGACCATAGGATAAAGACCATAGAGAGAGACCATAGGATGAAGACCATAAAGAGAGACCATAGATAGAGACTATAGGATAAAGACCATAGACAGAGACCATAGGATCAAGACCATAGCATAAAGACCATAGAGAGAGACCATAGGATCAAGACCATAGAGAGAGACCATAGGATCAAGACCATAGCATAAAGACCATAGAGAGAGACCATAGACAAAGACCATAGGATAAAGACCATAGACAGAGACCATAGGATCAAGACCATAGCATAAAGACCATACAGAGAGACCATAGAGAGAGAGCATACGATAAAGACCATAGATAGAGACCATAGACAGAGACCATAGGATAAAGACCATAGACAGAGATCATAGCATAAAGACCATAGACAGAGACCATAGGATAAAGACCATAGAGAGAGAGACCATAGGATAAAGACCATAGATAGAGACCATAGGATCAAGACCATAGAGAGAGACCATAGGATAAAGACCATAGAGAGAGACCATAGGATAAAGACCATAGATAGAGACCATAGGATAAAGACCATAGATAGAGATCATAGCATAAAGACCATAGATAGAGACCATAGGATAAAGACCATAGATAGAGACCATATGATAAAGACCATAGATAGAGACCATAGACAGAGAGCATAGGATAAAGACCATAGATAGAGACCATAGGATCAAGACCGTAGCATAAAGACCATAGAGAGAGACCATAGACAGAGACCATAGGATAAAGACCATAGACAGAGACCATAGGATCAAGACCATAGCATAAAGACCATAGAGAGAGACCATAGGATAAAGACCATAGACAGAGACCATATGATCAAGACCATAGAGAGAGACCATAGGATCAAGACAATAGGATAAATACCATAGAGAGATACCATAGACAGAGACCATAGGATAAAGACCATAGAGAGAGACCATAGATAGAGACCATAGGATCAAGACCATAGAGAGAGACCATAGGATCAAGACCATAGCATAAAGACCATAGAGAGAGACCATAGACAGAGACCATAGGATAAAGACCATAGATAGAGACCATAGGATCAAGACCATAGCATAAAGACCATAGAGAGAGACCATAGGATAAAGACTAGAGAGAGAGACCATAGGATAAAGACCATAGACAGAGACCATAGGATAAAGACCATAGACAGAGACCATAGGATAAAGACCCCAAACATAGACCATATGATCAAGAGCGTAGAGAGAGACCATAGGATGAAGACCATAGAGAGAGACCATAGGATCAAGACCATAGACATAGACCATATGATAGAGACCATAGACAGAGACCATAGGATCAAGACCATAGACATAGACCATATGATAGAGACCATAGACAGAGACCATAGGATCAAGACCATAGACAGAGACCATATGATAAAGACCATAGACAGAGACCATAGGATCAAGACCATAGACAGAGACCATCTCGATCAAGAGCGTAGAGAGAGACCATAGGATGAAGACCATAGATAGAGACTATAGGATAAAGACCATAGACAGAGACCATAGGATCAAGACCATAGCATAAAGACCATAGAGAGAGACCATAGGATCAAGACCATAGAGAGAGACCATAGGATCAAGACCATAGCATAAAGACCATAGAGAGAGACCATAGACAGAGACCATAGGATAAAGACCATAGACAGAGACCATAGGATCAAGACCATAGCATAAAGACCATACAGAGAGACCATAGAGAGAGAGCATACGATAAAGACCATAGATAGAGACCATAGACAGAGACCATAGGATAAAGACCATAGACAGAGATCATAGCATAAAGACCATAGACAGAGACCATAGGATAAAGACCATAGAGAGAGAGACCATAGGATAAAGACCATAGATAGAGACCATAGGATCAAGACCATAGAGAGAGACCATAGGATAAAGACCATAGAGAGAGACCATAGGATAAAGACCATAGATAGAGACCATAGGATAAAGACCATAGATAGAGATCATAGCATAAAGACTATAGATAGAGACCATATGATAAAGACCATAGATAGAGACCATAGACAGAGAGCATAGGATAAAGACCATAGATAGAGATCATAGCATAAAGACCATAGATAGAGACCATAGGATAAAGACCATAGATAGAGACCAGACAGAGAGCATAGGATAAAGACCATAGACAGAGACCATAGACAGAGACCATAGACAGAGACCAAAGACAGAGACCATAGGATAAAGACCATAGACAGAGAGCATAGGATAAAGACCATAGACAGAGACCATAGACAGAGACCATAGGATAAAGACCATAGACAGAGACCATAGGATAAAGACCATAGAGAGAGACCATAGACAGAGACCATAGGATAAAGACCATAGACAGAGACCATAGGATAAAGACCATAGACAGAGAGCATAGGATAAATACCATAGACAGAGACCATAGACAGAGACCATAGGATAAAGACCATAGAGAGAGACCATAGACAGAGACCATAGGATAAAGACCATAGAGAGAGACCATAGACAGAGACCATAGGATAAAGACCATAGACAGAGATATAGGATAAAGACCATAGACAGAGACCATAGACAGAGACCATAGGATAAAAAGACCATAGACAGAGACCATAGACAGAGACCATAGGATGTTAGACCATAGAGAGAGACCATAGACAGAGACCATAGGATAAAGACCATAGACAGAGACCATAGGATAAAGACCATAGACAGAGAGCATAGGATAAATACCATAGACAGAGACCATAGACAGAGACCATAGGATAAAGACCATAGAGAGAGACCATAGACAGAGACCATAGGATAAAGACCATAGACAGAGACCATAGGATAAATACCATAGACAGAGAGCATAGGATAAATACCATAGACAGAGAGCATAGGATAAAGACCATAGACAGAGACCATAGACAGAGACCATAGGATAAAGACCATAGACAGAGAGCATAGACAGAGACCATAGGATAAAGACCATAGACAGAGACCATAGGATAAAGACCATAGACAGAGAGCATAGACAGAGACCATAGGATAAAGACCATAGACAGAG
>NW_026287801.1:0-98131 GCF_023373465.1 Oncorhynchus keta | reverse complement strand
AGTGGTTCACCATTGACCTCTACAGTAACGTCTGACACTAAGGGCTCTATTTCAGTCTGGGTGGCTGAAGTGGTTCCTTGTGACCTCTACAGTAATGTCTGACACTAAGGGCTCTATTCAGTCTGGGTGGCTGAAGTGGTTCACCATTGACCTCTACAGTAATGTCTGACACTAAGGGCTCTATTCAGTCTGGGTGGCTGAAGTGGTTCACCATTGACCTCTACAGTAATGTCTGACACTAAGGGCTCTAGTCTGGGTGGCTAATTTCACCATTGACCTCTACAGTAACGTCTGACACTAAGGGCTCTATTCAGTCTGGGTGGCTGAAGTGGTTCACCATTGACCTCTACAGTAACGTCTGACACTAAGGGCTCTATTCAGTCTGGGTGGCTGAAGTGGTTTCACCATTGACCTCTACAGTAACGTCTGACACTAAGGGCTCTATTCAGTCTGGGTGGCTGAAGTGGTTCACCATTGACCTCTACAGTAATGTCTGACACTAAGGGCTCTATTCAGTCTGGGTGGCTGAAGTGGTTCACCATTGACCTCTACAGTAATGTCTGACACTAAGGGCTCTATTCAGTCTGGGTGGCTGAAGTGGTTCACCATTGACCTCTACAGTAACGTCTGACACTAAGGGCTCTATTCAGTCTGGGTGGCTGAAGTGGTTCACCATTGACCTCTAATGTCTGACACAGGGCTCTATTCAGTCTGGGTGGCTGACACCATTGATCTACAGTAACGGACACTATGCCTCTATTCAGTCTGGGTGGCTGAAGTGACCTCTACAGTAATGTCTGACACTAAGGGCTCTATTCAGTCTGGGTGGCTGAAGTGGTTCAGACCTCTACAGTAACGTCTGACACTAAGGGCTCTATTCAGTCTGGGTGGCTGAAGTGGTTCACCATTGACCTCTACAGTAATGTCTGACACTAAGGGCTCTATTCAGTCTGGGTGGCTGAAGTGGTTCACCATTGACCTCTACAGTAATGTCTGACACTAAGGGCTCTATTCAGTCTGGGTGGCTGAAGTGGTACAGGTTGTATAAGGTCTCCACTAAGCCTTTAAAATGTTCATATCATGCTGTAAACGCTGAACTTTCAACCATTCAGATTGAATAGAGCCCTAAATCACACAACAGTTCAACAACGCCTGATCACATCCAGTTTGGTCACAAAGAGGAGTGTATGACGGTCAGGAGGTCAGGTCAGGAGTTCAGGTCAGGAGGTCAGGTCAGGTCAGGAGGTCAGGTCAGGAGGTCAGGTCAGGAGGTCAGGTCAGGAGGTCAGGTCAGGAGGTCAGGTCAGGAGGCCAGGTCAGGAGGCCAGGCCAGGAGGTCAGGTCAGGAGGTCAGGTCAGGAGGTCAGGTCAGGAGGTCAGGTCAGGAGGTCAGGTCAGGAGGCCAGGTCAGGAGGTCAGGTCAGGAGGTCAGGTCAGGAGGTCAGGAGGTCAGGTCAGGAGGTCAGGTCAGAGACCAGGTCAGGAGGTCAGTCTCCATGCTGAGGATACGGTCAGGAGGTCAGGTCAGGAGACCAGGTCAGGAGGTCAGGTCAGGAGGTCAGGTCAGGAGATCAGTCGACACGATGAGGAAACAGCCAGACCAGGTCAGGAGGTCAGGTCAGGAGATCAGTCTACAGGAAACAGCCAGACCAGGTCAGGAGGTCAGGTCAAGAGGTCAGGTCAGGAGACCAGGTCAAGAGGTCAGGTCAGGAGACCAGGTCAAGAGGTCAGGTCAGGAGACCAGGTCAGGAGGTCAGGTCAGGAGGTCAGGTCAGGAGATCAGTCTACACGATGAGGAAACAGCCAGACCAGGTCAGGAGGTCAGGTCAAGAGGTCAGGTCAGGAGACCAGGTCAAGAGGTCAGGTCAGGAGATCAGTCTACACGATGAGGAAACAGCCAGACCAGGTCAGGAAGTCAGTGATCATACTCCTTGTCTATAAACTTGGCCATGGTGGACAGCTGGATGTTGGTGGTGCCCTCATAAATGGTACCTGTGTAGATACAGAGACGGAGAACCAGCTTTAATGACCATTACACCAATACTGGAATGGAACAATACAGACGACATGTTATCACACGTTAATGTCCATAACTTCCACCAGGAATTAAAATAGAGAGTTTTCCTTAATCAGTACTGGACCAAAGAGAAACAGTTCACTCAGTCTGTGGAACTGCGACTGTACCCTGGTTGAGTGGGTGTGTCTGAAATAGCGCCCCGTCCTCTTACCTAGGACGCCACAGGGTCCCGTCCTCTTACCTAGGACCCCACAGGGCCCCGTCCTCTTACCTAGGACGCCACAGGGTCCCGTCCTCTTACCTAGGACGCCACACAGGGCCTCGTCCTCTTACCTAGGACCCCACAGGGCCTCGTCCTCTTACCTAGGACCCCACAGGGCCCCGTCCTCTTACCTAGGACCCCACAGGGCCTCGTCCTCTTACCTAGGACCCCACAGGGCCTCGTCCTCTTACCTAGGACCCCACAGGGCCCCGTCCTCTTACCTAGGACCCCACAGGGCCCCGTCCTCTTACCTAGGACCCCACAGGGCCCCGTCCTCTTACCTAGGACCCCACAGGGCCCCGTCCTCTTACCTAGGACCCCACAGGGCCACGTCCTCTTACCTAGGACCCCACAGGGCCCCGTCCTCTTACCTAGGACGCCACACAGGGCCCCGTCCTCTTACCTAGGACGCCACACAGGGCCTCGTCCTCTTACCTAGGACGCCACACAGGGCCTCGTCCTCATACCTAGGACGCCACACAGGGCCTCGTCCTCTTACCTAGGATGCCACACAGGGCCCCGTCCTCTTATTTTGGACAAACCCCTCTCTCCTAGCACCCACCCCTCTCTCCTAGCACCCACCGCCTCTCTCCTAGCACTCACCCCCCTCTATCCTAGCACCCACCCCCTCTCTCCTAGCACCCACCGCCTCTCTCCTAGCACCCACCGCCTCTCTCCCTAGCACCCACCCCTCTCTCCTAGCACCCACCCCCTCTCTCCTAGCACCCACCCCCCCTCTCTCCTAGCACCCACCCCTCTCTCCTAGCACCCACCCCCTCTCTCCTAGCACCCACCCCCTCTCTCCTAGCACCCACCCCCTCTCTCCTAGCACCCACCCCCTCTCTCCAAGCACTCACCCCTCTCTCCTAGCACCCACCCCCTCTCTCCTAGCACCCACCCCCTCTCTCCTAGCACCCACCCCCTCTCTCCTAGCACCCACCCCCTCTCTCCTAGCACCCACCCCTCTCTCCTAGCACCCACCCCCTCTCTCCTAGCACCCACCCCCTCTCTCCTAGAACACCAAGGTCAGACCAGACAGAGGAATTCCTCGAGGATCAGATTACCTTCTGTGCAGCCCAGCACCTCCCCCCTGCCCACTCCACCTTGCTGTGGCCCAATAACTAGCTAGCTAACTGTAGTTATGACGTTCCTAAACACCACCCCACAGAGTCATGTTACCCACCGGGTTGCATAGCAACAGTACAGGATAGCTTTGGAACTAGCCATAGAAACGTACCTATTTTACAATCTCTGTAGTACTTCTCAACAGGGTAGTCTTTGGTGAAGCCTACCCCTCCCATCCACTCGATGCATTTTGAAGTGGTCAACGTTGCCACCTAATTTATGCAGAAAAGAACAAGGAGCAATTAACACAAATACTTTGATGCTGTTGAATGATATAGTTTGGATTTGCACTGTTCATTCCCTCTGTTAGAAGAGCAGGGCTGGACCCCTCTCTGAGCAGGGCGGGACCCCTCTCTGAGCAGGGCGGGACCCCTCTCTGAGCAGGGCGGGACCCCTCTCTGAGTAGGGCTGGACCCCTCTCTGAGTAGGGCTGGACCCCTCTCTGAGCAGGGCTGGACCCCTCTCTGAGCAGGGCGGGACCCCTCTCTGAGTAGGGCTGGACCCCTCTCTGAGCAGGGCGGGACCCCTCTCTGAGTAGGGCTGGACCCCTCTCTGAGTAGGGCTGGACCCCTCTCTGAGCAGGGCTGGACCCCTCTCTGAGTAGGGCTGGACCCCTCTCTGAGTAGGGCTGGACCCCTCTCTGAGTAGGGCTGGACCCCTCTCTGAGTAGGGCTGGACCCCTCTCTGAGTAGGGCGGGACCCCTCTCTGAGTAGGGCTGGACCCCTCTCTGAGTAGGGCTGGACCCCTCTCTGAGTAGGGCTGGACCCCTCTCTGAGTAGGGCGGGACCCCTCTCTGAGTAGGGCTGGACCCCTCTCTGAGTAGGGCTGGACCCCTCTCTGAGTAGGGCTGGACCCCTCTCTGAGTAGGGCTGGACCCCTCTCTGAGTAGGGCGGGACCCCTCTCTGAGTAGGGCTGGACCCCTCTCTGAGTAGGGCTGGACCCCTCTCTGAGTAGGGCGGGACCCCTCTCTGAGTAGGGCTGGACCCCTCTCTGAGTAGGGCGGGTACCCTCTCTGAGTAGGGCTGGACCCCTCTCTGAGCAGGGCGGGACCCCTCTCTGAGCAGGGGCGGGACCCCTCTCTGAGCAGGGGCGGGACCCCTCTCTGAGCAGGGGCGGGACCCCTCTCTGAGCAGGGCTGGACCCCTCTCTGAGCAGGGCTGGACCCCTCTCTGAGCAGGGCTGGTCCCCTCTCTGAGCAGGGCGGTACCGGTACCCTCTCTGAGCAGGGCGGTACCGGTACCCTCTCGGAGCAGGGCGGTACCGGTACCCTCTCGGAGCAGGGCGGTACCGGTACCCTCTCGGAGCAGGGCGGTACCGGTACCCTCTCGGAGCAGGGCGGTACCGGTACCCTCTCGGAGCAGGGCGGTACCGGTACCCTCTCGGAGCAGGGCGGTACCCTCTCCGAGCAGGGCGGGACCCCTCTCCGAGCAGGGCGGGACCCCTCTCCGAGCAGGGCGGGACCCCTCTCCGAGCAGGGCGGGACCCCTCTCTGAGTAGGGCTGGACCCCTCTCTGAGTAGGGCTGGACCCCTCTCTGAGTAGGGCTGGACCCCTCTGAGTAGGGCTGGACCCCTCTCTGAGTAGGGCTGGACCCCTCTCTGAGTAGGCGGGACCCCTCTCTGAGTAGGGCGGGACCCCTCTCTGAGTAGGGCTGGACCCCTCTCTGAGTAGGGCTGGACCCCTCTCTGAGTAGGGCTGGACCCCTCTCTGAGTAGGGCTGGACCCCTCTCTGAGTAGGGCTGGACCCCTCTCTGAGTAGGGGCGGGACCCCTCTCTGAGTAGGGCTGGACCCCTCTCTGAGTAGGGCGGGTACCCTCTCTGAGTAGGGGCGGGACCCCTCTCTGAGTAGGGCGGGACCCCTCTCTGAGCAGGGCGGGACCCCTCTCTGAGCAGGGCGGGACCCTCTCTGAGCAGGGCGGGACCCCTCTCTGAGCAGGGCGGGACCCCTCTCTGAGCAGGGCGGGACCCCTCTCTGAGCAGGGCTGTACCCCTCTCTGAGTAGGGCTGGTACCCTCTCGGAGCAGGGCGGTATCCTCTCGGAGCAGGGCGGTACCCTCTCGGAGCAGGGCGGTACCCTCTCGGAGCAGGGCGGTACCCTCTCGGAGCAGGGCGGTACCCTCTCGGAGCAGGGCGGTACCCTCTCGGAGCAGGACTGGACCCCTCTCTGAGTAGGGCGGTACCCTCTCTGAGTAGGGCTGGACCCCTCTCTGAGTAGGGCTGGACCCCTCTCTGAGTAGGGCTGGACCCCTCTCCGAGCAGGGCGGGACCCTCTCCGAGCAGGGCGGGGCAGGGCGGGACCCCTCTCGGAGCAGGGCGGTACCCTCTCGAGCAGGGCGGTACCCTCTCCGAGCAGGGCGGTACCCTCTCCGAGCAGGGCGGTACCCTCTCGAGCAGGGCGGTACCCTCTCCGAGCAGGGTTCTGATACAGGACCAGTCCAGTGATTATATGATCGTAGCACTCTGAGACGCTGTATGAACATGGGCCTTGGTCTCTACATTCAGCTCACCTCTGAGGTGAAGTACTTGGCCATGCAGGCCTCCTTGATGAAAGGTCGTCCTGCCTCCTTCAGCCGGGCAGCGTTGTAGGTAAGCAGCCTGGCAGCCTCTATCTGGGTGGCTACATGGGCGATCTGGTGCTGCATGGCCTGAAACACATTACAGAACACCCTTTAGATGTGGTGCTGTAACTTTACAGAACACCCTTTAGATGTGGTGCTGCATCACATTACAGAACACCCTTTAGATGTGGTGCTGCATGGCCTGTAACACATTACAGAACACCCTTTAGATGTGGTGCTGCATCACATTACAGAACACCCTTTAGATGTGGTGCTGCATCACATTACAGAACACCCTTTAGATGTGGTGCTGCATGGCCTTAAACACATTACAGAACACCCTTTAGATGTGGTGCTGCATGGCCTGTAACACATTACAGAACACCCTTTAGATAATATATGCCATTTAGCAGACGCTTTTATCCAAAGCGACTTACAGTCATGTGTGCATACATTCTACGTATGGGTGGTCCATTCTACGGAATCGAACCCACTACCCTGGCGTTACAAGCGCCATGCTCTACCAACTGAGCTACAGAAGTAACACATTACAGAACACCCTTTAGATGTGGTGCTGTATCACATTACAGAACACCCTTTAGATGTGGTGCTGTATCACATTACAGAACACCCTTTAGATGTGGTGCTGTATCACATTACAGAACACCCTTTAGATGTGGTGCTGTATCACATTACAGAACACCCTTTAGATGTGGTGCTGTAACACATTACAGAACACCCTTTAGATGTGGTGCTGTATCACATTACAGAACACCCTTTAGATGTGGTGCTGCATGGCCTGTAACACATTACAGAACACCCTTTAGATGTGGTGCTGTATCACATTACAGAACACCCTTTAGATGTGGTGCTGTAACACATTATATAAGCATCATGATCACCAGTGTGCTGGAGTTTCCTTCCAATAAAACACTAGTTCTGTGTGGCTCAGGTGGTAGAGCATGGCGCTTGCAATGCCAGGGCTGTGGGTTTGATTCCCGCTGGGGCCAACCAGGCTAAAACGTATGCAGCCATGACTGAGTCGCTTTGGATTTATTTATTTTAAAGTGTGTGCTAAATGACCTCGATTATTGTTATTATTAAAGATGGAGAATAATGGAGGTTTTTAAAATAAATCACAAAGATGAGTTTGATAGAAATCAGCAAGCCACACACTGGTCATAGCAGCAACACCTACAAGTGGAGAAACATTAATTCCATGACATATAAAAAATGTTTTAAATGAATAAGTTTTTTTTAACCTGGAAGTCGAAGATGCGTTTGCCAAACTGAACCCTCTGTCTGGTGTAGGGAACGGCCTGGTCGAAGCAACCCTGAGCCAGCCCCAGCATCTGAGCGGCGATCCCAATCCTGCCTTCGTTCAGCATGCCGATGGCGTACTTGTATCCGTGGCCGATCTGACCCAAGACGTTCTTCTCGGGAACCTTGAACAAAACCAGAAATCACTTTTTATTCGAAAAAGTACATTTTCAACGTACCCAGAATTTGACTTGGTGAAGTGTTGGTGCCAACAACAGACAACATATTAGGCTCCGTCCTCCGACGAAAACAACACTCGGGTCGACCAAGAGTCCCTCAGTTCTTTCGACCAATCCATATTTAAGAAATAAAGGCCCGCGGGGGTGTGGCCAATATAAAACGGCTAAGGGCTGTTCTTAGGCACGACGCAACGTGAAGGTAACCAATATGCTGGTTACCTTTGCTATTATGCACATAGCAACGGTAACCAATATGCTGGTTACCTTAACTATTATGCACATAGCAACGGTAACCAATATGCTGGTTACCTTAACTATTATGCACATAGCAACGGTAACCAATATGCTGGTTACCTTAGCTATTATGCACATAGCAACGGTAACCAATATGCTGGTTACCTTAGCTATTATGCACATAGCAACGGTAACCAATATGCTGGTTACCATAGCAACACGGTGTAAGGAAAGAGGGGCAAATTCAACGGTTCAGAACCGCGGACAGCGACCTGCTATCCAACGTGGGAGAAAAGAGCATTCGTTATAAAATAATATGTATTTACTGATAAGTGTCGCACCGTTGTTCTAACATAATATAACCCATAATATAACCTCAGTAGCACGTCTAACAGTGATGGACTACGACATCCACACGGCCCCCTGCAACGGATTGGTCCACTCGGACAGACGCAAATCACATGGTCGACCAACAGCCAATCAATGGACCAGTCGACTAAACGGGGTCAGCCCGACAAAATATATAGACAGAATGTAAAATACTGATACTTCCAGAGAGTACAGACACATTTCATATACGCAGCTAGAAGGTAGAGTCATTATTATACACACACACACATTACATTACCATTCAATCAACATGCTTCTGATCCACACATTACATTACCATTCAATCAACATGCTTCTGATCCACACATTACATTACCATTCAATCAACATGCTTCTGATCCACACATTACATTACCATTCAATCAACATGCTCCTGATCCACACATTACATTACCATTCAATCAACATGCTCCTGATCCACACATTACATTACTATTCAATCAACATGCTTCTGATCCACACATTACATTACCATTCAATCAACATGCTTCTGATCCACACATTACATTACCATTCAATCAACATGCTTCTGATCCACACATTACATTACCATTCAATCAACATGCTTCTGATCCACACATTACATTACCATTCAATCAACATGCTTCTGATCCACACATTACATTACCATTCAATCAACATGCTTCTGATCCACACATTACATTACCATTCAATCAACATGCTTCTGATCCACACATTACATTACCATTCAATCAACATGCTTCTGATCCACACATCACATTACCATTCAATCAACATGCTTCTGATCCACACATTACATTACCATTCAATCAACATGCTTCTGATCCACACATTACATTACCATTCAATCAACATGCTTCTGATCCACACATTACATTACCATTCAATCAACATGCTTCTGATCCACACATTACATTACCATTCAATCAACATGCTCCTGATCCACACATTACATTACCATTCAATCAACATGCTCCTGATCCACACATTACATTACCATTCAATCAACATGCTTCTGATCCACACATTACCATTCAATCAACATGCTCCTGATCCACACATTACATTACCATTCAATCAACATGCTTCTGATCCACACATTACCATTCAATCAACATGCTTCTGATCCACACATTATCATTCAATCAACATGCTTCTGATCCACACATTATCATTTAATCAACATGCTTCTGATCCACACATTATCATTTAATCAACATGCTTCTGATCCACACATTACCATTCAATCAACATGCTTCTGATTCACACATAACATTATCATTTAATCAACATGCTCCTGATCCACACATTACATTACCATTTAATCAACATGCTTCTGATCTGATGGACAGGTTGATGCATATCAGATTCACCTTTTCATTGTTGGTTGTTGTTACGGTCTATATCTGTTCATATTTAGAATGGGTGCCTTGATGTTATCCAGGTTAAGAGCCTACCTACCTTGATGTTGTCCAGGTTGAAGGGTCTACCTACCTTGATGTTGTCCAGGTTGAAGGGTCTACCTACCTTGATGTTGTCCAGGTTGAAGGGTCTACCTACCTTGATGTTGTCCAGGTTGAAGAGGACAGGTTGAAGAGTCTACCTACCTTGATGTTATCCAGGTTGAAGAGGACAGGTTGAAGAGTCTACCTACCTTGATGTTATCCAGGTTGAAGAGGACAGGTTGAAGAGTCTACCTACCTTGATGTTATCCAGGTTGAGAGGACAGGTTGAAGAGCCTACCTACCTTGATGTTGTCCAGGTTGAAGAGCCTACCTACCGTGATGTTGTCCAGGTTGAAGAGGGCAGGTTGAAGAGCCTACCTACCTTGATGTTGTCCAGGTTGAAGAGGACAGGTTGAAGAGTCTACCTACCTTGATGTTATCCAGGTTGAAGAGGACAGGTTGAAGAGTCTACCTACCTTGATGTTATCCAGGTTGAAGAGGACAGGTTGAAGAGTCTACCTACCTTGATGTTATCCAGGTTGAGAGGACAGGTTGAAGAGCCTACCTACCTTGATGTTGTCCAGGTTGAAGAGTCTACCTACCGTGATGTTGTCCAGGTTGAAGAGGGCAGGTTGAAGAGCCTACCTACCTTGATGTTGTCCAGGTTGAAGAGGACAGGTTGAAGAGTCTACCTACCTTGATGTTATCCAGGTTGAAGAGGACAGGTTGAAGAGTCTACCTACCTTGATGTTATCCAGGTTGAAGAGGACAGGTTGAAGAGTCTACCTACCTTGATGTTATCCAGGTTGAGAGGACAGGTTGGAGAGCCTACCTACCTTGATGTTGTCCAGGTTGAAGAGCCTACCTACCGTGATGTTGTCCAGGTTGAAGAGGGCAGGTTGAAGAGCCTACCTACCTTGATGTTGTCCAGGTTGAAGAGGACAGGTTGAAGAGTCTACCTACCTTGATGTTATCCAGGTTGAAGAGGACAGGTTGAAGAGTCTACCTACCTTGATGTTATCCAGGTTGAGAGGACAGGTTGAAGAGCCTACCTACCTTGATGTTGTCCAGGTTGAAGAGCCTACCTACCGTGATGTTGTCCAGGTTGAAGAGGGCAGGTTGAAGAGCCTACCTACCTTGATGTTGTCCAGGTTGAGAGGACAGGTTGAAGAGCCTACCTACCTTGATGTTATCCAGGTTGAAGAGGGCAGGTTGAAGAGCCTACCGACCGTGATGTTGTCCAGGTTGAAGAGGGCAGGTTGAAGAGCCTACCTACCGTGATGTTGTCCAGGTTGAGAGGACAGGTTGAAGAGCCTACCTACCGTGATGTTGTCCAGGTTGAAGAGCCTACTTACCTTGATGTTATCCAGGTTGAAGAGCCTACCTACCTTGATGTTATCCAGGTTGAAGAGCCTACCTACCTTGATGTTGTCCAGGTTGAAGAGGGCAGGTTGAAGAGCCTACCTACCGTGATGTTGTCCAGGTTGAAGAGCCTACTTACCTTGATGTTATCCAGGTTGAAGAGCCTACCTACCTTGATGTTATCCAGGTTGAAGAGCCTACCTACCTTGATGTTATCCAGGTTGAAGAGCCTACCTACCTTGATGTTGTCCAGGTTGAGAGGACAGGTTGAAGAGCCTACCTACCTTGATGTTGTCCAGGTTGAAGAGGACAGGTTGAAGAGCCTACCTACCTTGATGTTGTCCAGGTTGAGAGGACAGGTTGAAGAGCCTACCTACCTTGATGTTATCCAGGTTGAAGAGCCTACCTACCTTGATGTTGTCCAGGTTAAGAGGACAGGTTGAAGAGCCTACCTACCTTGATGTTATCCACGTTGAAGAGCCTACCTACCTTGATGTTATCCAGGTTGAGAGGACAGGTTGAAGAGCCTACCTACCTTGATGTTGTCCAGGTTGAGAGGACAGGTTGAAGAGCCTACCTACCTTGATGTTGTCCAGGTTAAGAGGACAGGTTGAAGAGCATACCTACCTTGATGTTGTCCAGGTTGAGAGGACAGGTTGAAGAGCCTACCTACCTTGATGTTATCCAGGTTGAGAGGACAGGTTGAAGAGCCTACCTACCTTGATGTTATCCAGGTTGAGAGGACAGGTTGAAGAGCCTACCTACCTTGATGTTGTCCAGGTTGAGAGGACAGGTTGAAGAGCCTACCTACCTTGATGTTGTCCAGGTTGAGAGGACAGGTTGAAGAGCCTACCTACCTTGATGTTATCCAGGTTGAAGAGCCTACCTACCTTGATGTTGTCCAGGTTGAGAGGACAGGTTGAAGAGCCTACCTACCTTGATGTTGTCCAGGTTGAAGAGGACAGGTTGAAGAGCCTACCTACCTTGATGTTGTCCAGGTTGAGAGGACAGGTTGAAGAGCCTACCTACCTTGATGTTATCCAGGTTGAAGAGCCTACCTACCTTGATGTTGTCCAGGTTGAGAGGACAGGTTGAAGAGCCTACCTACCTTGATGTTGTCCAGGTTGAAGAGGACAGGTTGAAGAGCCTACCTACCTTGATGTTGGACAGGTTGAAGAGCCTACCTACCTTGATGTTGTCCAGGTTGAGAGGACAGGTTGAAGAGCCTACCTACCTTGATGTTGTCCAGGTTGAGAGGACAGGTTGAAGAGCCTACCTACCTTGATGTTGTCCAGGTTGAGAGGACAGGTTGAAGAGCCTACCTGCCTTGATGTTATCCAGGTTGAGAGGACAGGTTGAAGAGCCTACCTACCTTGATGTTGTCCAGGTTGAGAGGACAGGTTGAAGAAGCTCTCAGACCCAGTTTGTTCTCCTTCTTGCCGATCTGAAGCCCCTCGGTGTCTCTGTCCACGATGAAGCAGGTGATACCTCGGTGACCCTGTCGACAAAAGAGGAAGTGTACTGTCATTTACTGCTGGATACAAAATCAAACTTTATTGGTCACATACACAGGTTCCAACAGTGTGTAAACCAGGAAGGAGCTGTTTCCTAGGAGCTACCACTCAACAGGACATATCAAACACTGAGGAGAAACTCCTCCACAGCCTGAAGACAAACACTGAGGAGAAACTCCTCTACAGCCTGAAGACAAACACTGAGGAGAAACTCCTCTACAGTCTGAAGACAAGACAAACACTAAGGAGAAACTCCTCTACAGTCTGAAGACAAGACAAACACTAAGGAGAAACTCCTCTACAGTCTGAAGACAAACACTGAGGAGAAACTCCTCTACAGTCTGAAGACAAACACTAAGGAGAAACTCCTCTACAGTCTGAAGACAAACACTAAGGAGAAACTCCTCCACAGCCTGAAGACAAACACTAAGGAGAAACTCCTCTACAGTCTGAAGACAAACACTAAGGAGAAACTCCTCTACAGTCTGAAGACAAACACTAAGGAGAAACTCCTCTACAGTCTGAAGACAAACACTAAGGAGAAACTCCTCCACAGTCTGAAGACAAACACTAAGGAGAAACTCCTCTACAGTCTGAAGACAAACACTAAGGAGAAACTCCTCTACAGTCTGAAGACAAGACAAACACTAAGGAGAAACTCCTCTACAGTCTGAAGACAAGACAAACACTAAGGAGAAACTCCTCTACAGTCTGAAGACAAACACTAAGGAGAAACTCCTCTACAGTCTGAAGACAAGACAAACACTAAGGAGAAACTCCTCTACAGTCTGAAGACAAGACAAACACTAAGGAGAAACTCCTCTACAGCCTGAAGACAAGACAAACACTAAGGAGAAACTCCTCCACAGCCTGAAGACAAGACAAACACTAAGGAGAAACTCCTCTACAGTCTGAAGACAAACACTAAGGAGAAACTCCTCTACAGTCTGAAGACAAACACTAAGGAGAAACTCCTCTACAGTCTGAAGACAAACACTAAGGAGAAACTCCTCTACAGCCTGAAGACAAGACAAACACTAAGGAGAAACTCCTCTACAGTCTGAAGACAAACACTAAGGAGAAACTCCTCTACAGTCTGAAGACAAGACAAACACTAAGGAGAAACTCCTCTACAGCCTGAAGACAAGACAAACACTAAGGAGAAACTCCTCTACAGTCTGAAGACAAACACTAAGGAGAAACTCCTCTACAGTCTGAAGACAAGACCCGGTGACTGCGTGGGTTGGTTGGTGACTGCGTGGGTTTGGTGGTGACTGCGTGGGTTTGGTTGGTGACTGCGTGGGTGACTGGGTTGGTGACTGCGTGGGTTGGGTGACTGCGTGGGTTGGTGACTGTGGGTGGTGACTGTTTTGGTTGGTGACTGCGTGGGTTTGGTTGGTGACTGCGTGGGTTGGTGACTGTGTGGGTTGGTGACTGCGTGGGTTTGTTTGGTGACTGCGTGGGTTGGTGACTGCGTGGGTTTGTTTGGTGACTGCGTGGGTTGGTGACTGCGTGGGTTGGTGACTGCGTGGGTTGGTGACTGCGTGGGTTTGGTTGGTGACTGCGTGGGTTTGGTTGGTGACTGCGTGGGTTGGTGACTGTGTGGGTTGGTGACTGCGTGGGTTGGTGACTGCGTGGGTTGGTGACTGCGTGGGTTGGTGACTGCGTGGGTTGGTGACTGCGTGGTTTGGTGACTGCGTGGGTTTGTTTGGTGACTGCGTGGGTTGGTGACTGCGTGGGTTTGTTTGGTGACTGCGTGGGTTGGTGACTGCGTGGGTTGGTGACTGCGTGGGTTTGGTGACTGCGTGGGTTGGTGACTGCGTGGGTTGGGTTGGTGACTGCGTGGGTTGGTGACTGCGTGGGTTGGTGACTGCGTGGGTTGGGTTGGTGACTGCGTGGGTTGGTGACTGCGTGGGTTGGTGACTGCGTGGGTTGGTGACTGCGTGGGTTGGTGACTGCGTGGGTTGGGTTGGTGACTGCGTGGGTTGGTGACTGCGTGGGTTGGTGACTGCGTGGGTTGGTGACTGCGTGGGTTTGTGACTGCGTGGTGACTGCGTGGGGTGGTGACTGCGTGGGTTGGTGACTGCGTGGGTTGGTTGGTGACTGCGTGGGTTGGTGACTGCGTGGGGTGGTGACTGCGTGGGTTTGGTTGGTGACTGCGTGGGTTTGGTTGGTGACTGCGTGGGTTGGTGACTGCGTGGGTTGGTGACTGCGTGGGTTTGGTTGGTGACTGCGTGGGTTTGGTTGGTGACTGCGTGGGTTGGTGACTGCGTGGGTTGGTGACTGCGTGGGTTGGTGACTGCGTGGGTTGGTGACTGCGTGGGTTGGTGACTGCGTGGGTTGGTGACTGCGTGGGTTTGTGACTGCATGGGTTGGTGACTGCGTGGGTTGGTGACTTCGTGGGTTGGTGACTGCGTGGGTTGGTTGGTGACTGCGTGGGTTGGTGACTGCGTGGGTTGGTGACTGCGTGGGTTGGTGACTGCGTGGGTTGGTGACTGCGTGGGTTTGGTTGGTGACTGCGTGGGTTGGTGACTGCGTGGGTTGGTGACTGTGTGGGTTGGTGACTGCGTGGGTTGGTGACTGCGTGGGTTGGTGACTGTGTGGGTTGGTGACTGCGTGGGTTGGTGACTGCGTGGGTTGGTGACTGCGTGGGTTGGTGACTGCGTGGGTTTGGTTGGTGACTGCGTGGGTTGGGTTGGTGACTGCGTGGGTTGGTTTGGTGACTGCGTGGGTTTGGTTGGTGACTGCGTGGGTTTGGTTGGTGACTGCGTGGGTTTGGTTGGTGACTGCGTGGGTTGGTGACTGCGTGGGTTGGGTTGGTGACTGCGTGGGTTGGTGACTGCGTGGGTTGGTTTGGTGACTGCGTGGGTTTGGTTGGTGACTGCGTGGGTTGGGTTGGTGACTGCGTGGGTTGGTGACTGCGTGGGTTGGTGACTTTGTGGGTTGGTGACTGCGTGAGTTGGTGACTGCGTGGGTTGGTGACTGCGTGGGTTGGTGACTGACGTGGGTTGGTGACTGCGTGGGTTGGTGACTGCGTGGGTTTGGTTGGTGACTGCGTGGGTTGGTGACTGCGTGGGTTGGTGACTGCGTGGGTTGGTGACTGCGTGGGTTGGTGACTGCGTGGGTTTGGTTGGTGACTGCGTGGGTTTGGTTGGTGACTGCGTGGGTTTGGTTGGTGACTGCGTGGGTTGGTTTGGTGACTGCGTGGGTTTGGTTGGTGACTGCGTGGGTTGGTGACTGCGTGGGTTGGTGACTGCGTGGGTTGGTGACTGTGTGGGTTGGTGACTGTGTGGGTTGGTGACTGCGTGGGTTGGTGACTGCGTGGGTTGGTTTGGTGACTGCGTGGGTTGGGTTGGTGACTGCGTGGGTTTGGTTGGTGACTGCGTGGGTTTGGTTGGTGACTGCGTGGGTTGGGACTGGTGACTGGTGACGTGGGTTGGTGACTGCGTGGGTTGGTGACTGCGTGGGTTGGTGACTGCGTGGGTTTGGTTGGTGACTGCGTGGGTTGGTGACTGCGTGGGTTGGTGACTGCGTGGGTTGGTGACTGCGTGGGTTTGTTTGGTGACTGTGTGGGTTTGGTTGGTGACTGCGTGGGTTGGGTTGGTGACTGCGTGGGTTGGTGACTGCGTAGGTTGGTGATTGCGTGGGTTGGGTTGGTGACTGCGTGGGTTGGTGACTGCGTGGGTTGGTTGGTGACTGCGTGGGTTTGGTTGGTGACTGTGTGGGTTTGGTTGGTGACTGCCTGGGTTGGTGACTGCGTGGGGTGGTGACTGCGTGGGTTTGGTTGGTGACTGCCTGGGTTGGTGACTGCGTGGGTTGGTGACTGCGTGGGTTTGGTTGGTGACTGTGTGGGTTGGTGACTGCGTAGGTTGGTGATTGCGTGGGTTGGGTTGGTGACTGCGTGGGTTGGTGACTGCGTGGGTTTGGTTGGTGACTGTGTGGGTTGGTGACTGCGTGGGTTGGGTGGGTTGGGTGGGGGTGGTGACTGCGTGGGGTGGTGACTGCGTGGGTTGGGTGGGGTGGTGACTGCGTGGGGTGGTGACTGCGTGGGGTTGGGTGGGTTGGGTGGGGTGGTGACTGCGTGGGGTGGTGACTGCGTGGGGTTGGGTGGGGTGGTGACTGCGTGGGGTGGTGATTGCGTGGGGTTGGGTGGGGTGGTGACTGCGTGGGGTGGTGATGCGTGGGGTTGGGTGGGTTGGGTGGGTTGGTGACTGCGTGGGGTTGGGTGTGTTGGTGACTGCGTGGGGTGGGTGGGGTGGTGACTGCGTGGGTTGGGTGGGGTGGTGACTGCGTGGGTTGGGTGGGGTGGTGTCTGCGTGGGGTGGTGACTGCGTGGGGTGGTGACTGCGTGGGGTGGGTGGGGGTGGTGACTGCGTGGGGTGGTGGGTGGGTGGGGTGGTGACTGCGTGGGTTGGGTGGGGTGGTGACTGCGTGGGTTGGGTGGGGTGGTGACTGCATGGGGTGGTGACTGCGTGGGGTGGGTGGGGTGGTGACTGCGTGGGTTGGGTGGGTTGGTGACTGCGTGGGGTGGGTGGGGGTGGTGACTGCGTGGGTTGGGTGGCGTGGTGACTGCGTGGGTTGGGTGGGGTGGTGACTGCGTGGGGTGGGTGGGGTGGTGACTGCGTGGGTTGGGTGGGTTGGTGACTGCGTGGGTTGGGTGGGGGTGGTGACTGCGTGGGGTGGGTGGGGTGGTGACTGCGTGGGTTGGGTGGGGTGGTGACTGCGTGGGTTGGGTGGGGTGGTGACTGCGTGGAGTGGGTGGGGTGGTGACTGCGTGGGGTGGTGACTGCGTGGGTTGGGTGGGGTGGTGACTGCGTGGGGTGGTGACTGTGTGGGGTGGTGACTGCGTGGGGTGGGTGGGGTGGTGACTGCGTGGGTTGGGTGGGTGGTGATTGCGTGGGGTGGGTGGGGTGGTGACTGCGTGGGTTGGGTGGGGTGGTGACTGCGTGGGTTGGGTGGGGTTGGTGACTGCGTGGGTTGGGTGGGGTGGTGACTGCGTGGGTTGGGTGGGGTTGGTGACTGCGTGGGGTGGTGACTGCGTGGGTTTGGTGGGGTTGGTGACTGCGTGGGGTGGTGACTGCGTGGGTTGGGTGGGGTTGTGCCTGCGTGGGTTGGGTGGGGTGGTGACTGCGTGGGGTGGTGACTGCGTGGGTTGGTGACTGCGTGGGGTGGTGACTGCGTGGGTTGGGTGGGGTGGTGACTGCGTGGGTTGGGTGGGGTGGTGACTGCGTGGGTTGGGTGGGGTGGTGACTGCGTGGTGACTGCGTGGGTTGGGTGGGTTGGTGACTGCGTGGGTTGGGTGGGTTGGTGACTGCGTGGGTTGGGTGGGGTGGTGACTGCGTGGGTGGTTGGGTGGGTTGGTGACTGCGTGGGGTGGGTGGGGTGGGGACTGCATGGGGTGGTGACTGCGCGGGTTGGGTGGGGTGGTGACTGCGTGGGTTGGGTGGGTTGGTGACTGCGTGGGGTGGTGACTGCGTGGGTTGGGTGGGTTGGTGACTGCGTGGGTTGGCTGGGTTGGTGACTGCGTGGGGTGGTGACTGCGTGGGGTTGGGTGGGGTGGTGACTGCGTGGGGTGGTGACTGCGTGGGGTTGGGTGGGGTGGTGGGTGGGTGGGGTGGTGACTGCGTGGGTTGGGTGGGGTGGTGACTGCGTGGGTTGGGTGGGGTGGTGACTGCATGGGTTGGGTGGGGTGGTGACTGCGTGGGGGTGACTGGTGACTGCGTGGGGTGGGTGGGGTGGTGACTGCGTGGGGTGGTGACTGCGTGGGTTGGGTGGGGTGGTGACTGCGTGGGGTGGGTGACTGCGTGGGTTGGGTGGGTTGGTGACTGCGTGGGTTGGGTGGGGTGGTGACTGCATGGGTTGGGTGGGGTGGTGACTGCGTGGGTTGGGTGGGGTGGTGACTGCGTGGGTTGGGTGGGGTGGTGACTGCGTGGGTTGGGTGGGGTGGTGACTGCGTGGGGTGGGTGGGGTGGTGACTGCGTGGGTTGGGTGGGTTGGTGACTGCGTGGGTTGGTGACTGCGTGGGGTGGGTGGGGTGGTGACTGCGTGGGTTGGGTGGGTTGGTGACTGCGTGGGTTGGGTGGGGTGGTGACTGCGTGGGTTGGGTGGGTTGGTGACTGCGTGGGTTGGTGACTGTGTGGGTTGGGTGGGTTGGTGACTGCGTGGGTTGGTGACTGCGTGGGTTGAGTGGGTTGGTGACTGCGTGGGTTGAGTGGGTTGGTGACTGCGTGGGTTGGGTGGGGTGGTGACTGCGTGGGTTGGGTGGGGTGGTGACTGCGTGGGTTGAGTGGGTGGTGACTGCGTGGGTTGAGTGGGGTGGTGACTGCGTGGGTTGGTGACTGCGGGGGTTGGGTGGGTTGGTGACTGCGTGGGTTGAGTGGGTTGGTGACTGCGTGGGTTGAGTGGGGTGGTGACTGCGTGGGTTGGGTGGGGGGGTGGTGACTGCGTGGGTGGTGACTGCGTGGGTTGGGTGGGTTGGTGACTGCGTGGGGGGTGGTGACTGCGTGGGTGGGTGGGGTGTGGGTTGGTGACTGCGTGGGTTGAGTGGGTTGGTGACTGCGTGGGTTGAGTGGGGTGGTGACTGCGTGGGTTGGGTGGGGTGGTGACTGCGTGGGGTGGTGACTGCGTGGGTTGGGTGGGGTGGTGACTGCGTGGGTTGAGTGGGTTGGTGACTGCGTGGGCTGGTTGAGTGGGGGTGGTGACTGCGTGGGGTGGTGACTGCGTGGGTTGGGTGGGGTGGTGACTGCGTGGGTTGAGTGGGTTGGTGACTGCGTGGGTTGGGTGGGACTTGGGTGACTGCGTGGGTTGAGTGGGGTGGTGACTGCGTGGGGTGGTGACTGCGTGGGGTGGTGACTGCGTGGGGTGGGTGGGGTGGTGACTGCGTGGGTTGGGTGGGTTGGTGACTGCGTGGGTTGGTGACTGCGTGGGTTGGGTGGGGTTGGTGACTGCGTGGGGTGGTGACTGCGTGGGTTGAGTGGGTGGTGACTGCGTGGGTTGGGTGGGGTGGTGACTGCGTGGGTTGGGTGGGGTGGTGACTGCGTGGGGTGGGTGGGGTGGTGACTGCGTGGGTTGGGTGGGTTGGTGACTGCGTGGGTTGGTGACTGCGTGGGTTGGGTGGGCGTTGGTGACTGCGTGGGTGGGGGTGGTGACTGCGGTGGGGGTTGAGTGGGTTGGTGACTGCTGTGGGGTTGGGTGGGGGTGGTGACTGTGTGGTTGGGTGGGGTGGTGACTGCGTTGGGTGGGGTGGTGACTGCGTGGGTTGGGTGGGGTGGTGACTGCGTGGGTGGGTGGGGTGGTGACTGCGTGGGTTGGGTGGGGGTGGTGACTGCGTGGGTTGGGTGGGGTGGTGACTGCGTGGGTTGGGTGGGGGGGTGGTGACTGGGTGGGGTGGTGACTGCGTGGGGTGGGTGGGGGTGGTGACTGCGTGGGGTGGTGACTGCGTGGGTTGGGTGGGGTGGCGTGGGTTGGGTGGGGTGGTGACTGCGTGGGGACTGCGTGGGTTGGGTGGGGTGGTGACTGCGTGGGTTGGGTGGGGTGGTGACTGCGTGGGTTGGGTGGGGTGGTGACTGCATGGGTTGGGTGGGGGTGGTGACTGGGGTGACTGCGTGGGTTGGGTGGGTGGTGACTGCGTGGGTTGGGTGGGGTGGTGACTGCGTGGGTTGGGTGGGGTGGTGACTGCGTGGGGTGGTGGGTGGGGGGGGTGGTGACTGCGTGGGTTGGGTGGGTGGTGACTGCGTGGGTTGGTGACTGCGTGGGTTGGGTGGGGTGGTGACTGGGTGGGTGGTGACTCGTGGGTTGGGCGTGGGTGGTGACTGCGTGGGTTGGGTGGGGCGTGGTGACTGCGTGGGGTGGGTGGGGTGGTGACTGCGTGGGTGGGTGGGTTGGTGACTGCGTGGGTTGGGTGACTGTGACTGGGTTGGGTGGGTGGGTGGGTGGTGACTGCGTGGGTTGGTGACTGCGTGGGGGTGGTGACTGCGTGGGTTGAGTGGGTTGGTGACTGCGTGGGTTGAGTGGGTTGGTGACTGCGTGGGTTGGGTGGGGTGGTGACTGCGTGGGTTGGGTGGGGTGGTGACTGCGTGGGTTGAGTGGGTTGGTGACTGCGTGGGTTGAGTGGGGTGGTGACTGCGTGGGTTGGTGACTGCGTGGGTGAGTGGGTTGGTGACTGCGTGGGTTGAGTGGGTTGGTGACTGCGTGGGTTGGGTGGGGTGGTGACTGCGTGGGTTGGGTGGGTTGGTGACTGCGTGGGTTGGTGACTGCGTGGGTTGGGTGGGGTTGGTGACTGCGTGGGTTGGTGACTGCGTGGGTTGAGTGGGTTGGTGACTGCGTGGGTTGGTGAGTGGGTTGGTGACTGCGTGGGCTGAGTGGGGTGGTGACTGCGTGGGTTGGGTGGGGTGGTGACTGCGTGGGGTGGTGACTGCGTGGGTTGGGTGGGGTGGTGACTGCGTGGGTTGAGTGGGTTGGTGACTGCGTGGGTTGAGTGGGGTGGTGACTGCGTGGGGTGGTGACTGCGTGGGTTGGGTGGGGGTGGTGACTGCGTGGGTTGAGTGGGTTGGTGACTGCGTGGGTTGAGTGGGTTGGTGACTGCGTGGGTTGAGTGGGGTGGTGACTGCGTGGGTGGTGACTGCGTGGGGTGGGTGGGGTGGTGACTGCGTGGGGTGGGTGGGGGTTGGTGACTGCGTGGGTTGGGTGGGTTGGTGACTGCGTGGGTGGTGACTGCGTGGGTTGGGTGGGTTGGTGACTGCGTGGGTTGGTGACTGCGTGGGTTGAGTGGGTTGGTGACTGCGTGGGTTGGGTGGGGTGGTGACTGCGTGGGTTGGGTGGGGTGGTGACTGCGTGGGGTGGGTGGGGTGGTGCCTGCGTGGGTTGGGTGGGTTGGTGACTGCGTGGGTTGGTGACTGCGTGGGTTGGGTGGGTTGGTGACTGCGTGGGTTGGTGACTGCGTGGGTTGGTGGGAGTGGGTTGGTGACTGCGTGGGTGAGGGGTTGGTGACTGCGTGGGTTGGGTGGGGTGGTGACTGTGTGGGTTGGGTGGGGTGGTGACTGCGTGGGTTGGTTGGGGTGGTGACTGCGTGGGTTGGGTGGGGTGGTGACTGCGTGGGTTGGGTGGGGTGGTGACTGCGTGGGTTGGTTGGGGTGGTGACTGCGTGGGTTGGGTGGGGTGGTGACTGCGTGGGGGGGTGGTGACTGCGTGGGTTGGGTGGGGTGGTGACTGCGTGGGTTGGTTGGGGTGGTGACTGCGTGGGGTGGGTGGGGTGGTGACTGCGTGGGTTGGGTGGGTTGGTGACTGCGTGGGTTGGTGACAGCGTGGGTGGGTGGGTTGGTGACTGCGTGGGTTGGTGACTGCGTGTGTTGAGTGGGTTGTGACTGCGTGGGTTGGTGACTGCGTGGGTTGAGTGGGTTGGTGACTGCGTGGGTTGAGTGGGTTGGTGACTGCGTGGGTTGGGTGGGGTGGTGACTGCGTGGGTTGGGTGGGGTGGTGACTGCGTGGGGTGGGTGGGGTGGTGACTGCGTGGGTTGGGTGGGTTGGTGACTGCGTGGGTTGGTGACTGTGTGGGTTGGGTGGGTTGGTGACTGCGTGGGTTGGTGACTGCGTGGGTTGAGTGGGTTGGTGACTGCGTGGGTTGAGTGGGTTGGTGACTGCGTGGGTTGGGTGGGGTGGTGACTGCGTGGGTTGGGTGGGGTGGTGACTGCGTGGGTTGAGTGGGTTGGTGACTGCGTGGGTTGAGTGGGGTGGTGACTGCGTGGGGTGGGTGGGGTGGTGACTGCGTGGGGTGGGTGGGGTGGTGACTGCGTGGGTTGGGTTGGTTGGTGACTGCGTGGGTTGGTGACTGCGTGGGTTGGGTGGGTTGGTGACTGCGTGGGTTGGTGACTGCGTGGGTTGAGTGGGTTGGTGACTGCGTGGGTTGAGTGGGTTGGTGACTGCGTGGGTTGAGTGGGGTGGTGACTGCGTGGGTTGGGTGGGGTGGTGACTGCGTGGGGTGGTGACTGCGTGGGTTGGGTGGGGTGGTGACTGCGTGGGTTGAGTGGGTTGGTGACTGCGTGGGTTGAGTGGGGTGGTGACTGCGTGGGGTGGTGACTGCGTGGGTTGGGTGGGGTGGTGACTGCGTGGGTTGAGTGGGTTGGTGACTGCGTGGGTTGAGTGGGTTGGTGACTGCGTGGGTTGAGTGGGGTGGTGACTGCGTGGGGTGGTGACTGCGTGGGGTGGGTGGGGTGGTGACTGCGTGGGGTGGGTGGGGTGGTGACTGCGTGGGTTGGGTGGGTTGGTGACTGCGTGGGTTGGTGACTGCGTGGGTTGGGTGGGTTGGTGACTGCGTGGGTTGGTGACTGCGTGGGTTGAGTGGGTTGGTGACTGCGTGGGTTGAGTGGGTTGGTGACTGCGTGGGTTGGGTGGGGTGGTGACTGCGTGGGTTGGGTGGGGTGGTGACTGCGTGGGTTGGGTGGGGGGTGGTGGTGACTGCGTGGGTTGGGTGGGGTGGTGACTGCGTGGGTTGGTTGGGGTGGTGACTGCGTGGGTTGGTGACTGCGTGGGTTGGGTGGGGTGGTGACTGCGTGGGTTGGTTGGGGGGGTGGTGACTGCGTGGGTTGGGTGGGGTGGTGACTGCGTGGGTTGGTGACTGCGTGGGTTGAGTGGGTTGGTGACTGCGTGGGTTGAGTGGGTTGGTGACTGCGTGGGTTGGGTGGGGTGGTGACTGCGTGGGTTGGGTGGGGTGGTGACTGCGTGGGTTGAGTGGGTTGGTGACTGCGTGGGTTGAGTGGGGTGGT
The DNA here is from genome assembly GCF_023373465.1 of Oncorhynchus keta. NCBI lineage: Eukaryota > Metazoa > Chordata > Actinopteri > Salmoniformes > Salmonidae > Oncorhynchus > Oncorhynchus keta. The sequence continues at coordinate 74,982 of NW_026287801.1, read as the reverse complement.
GACTGCGTGGGTTGGGTGGGTTGGTGACTGCGTGGGTTGAGTGGGGTGGTGACTGCGTGGGTTGAGTGGGGTGGTGACTGCGTGGGTTGGGTGGGTTGGTGACTGCGTGGTGACTGCGTGGGTTGGGTGGGTTGGTGACTGCGTGGTGACTGCGTGGGTTGGGGTGGGTTGGTGACTGCGTGGTGACTGCGTGGGTTGGGTGGGTTGGTGACTGCGTGGTGACTGCGTGGTGACTGCGTGGGTTGGGTGGGTTGGTGACTGCGTGGTGACTGCGTGGGTTGGTGACTGCGTGGGGTTGAACTCACAGCAGACGGGTCCACGTTGGCCATCACCAGAAACACCCGGCCTGCTCTGCGTTGCTGATCCACATCTTGGAACCGTTGATGACGTAATAGTCCCCATGTTTGTCAGCACGCGTCTTCAGAGAGAAGGCATCGCTCCCGACTCTGCTTCTGACAGGCAGAAACTACCAACCTACAGGACAACAAGGTATCATTACATGGACAGGTCTGGATCTACCAACCTACAGGACAACAAGGTATCATTACATGGACAGGCAGAAACTACCAACCTACAGGACAACAAGGTATCATTACATGGACAGGTCTGGATCTACCAACCTACAGGACAGGACAACAAGGTATCATTACATGGACAGGTCTGGATCTACCAACCTACAGGACAGGACAACAAGGTATCATTACATGGACAGGTCTGGATCTACCAACCTACAGGACAACAAGGTATCATTACATGGACAGGCAGAAACTACCAACCTACAGGACAACATGGACAGGTCTGGATCTATCAACCTACAGGACAACAAGGTATCATTACATGGACAGGTCTGGAACTACCAACCTACAGGACAACAAGGTATCATTACATGGACAGGCAGAAACTACCAACCTACAGGACAACAAGGTATCATTACATGGACAGGCAGAAACTACCAACCTACAGGACAACAAGGTATCATTACATGGACAGGCAGAAACTACCAACCTACAGGACAGGACAACAAGGTATCATTACATGGACAGGTCTGGATCTACCAACCTACAGGACAACAAGGTATCATTACATGGACAGGCAGAAACTACCAACCTACAGGACAACAAGGTATCATTACATGGACAGGTCTGGATCTACCAACCTACAGGACAACAAGGTATCATTACATGGACAGGCAGAAACTACCAACCTACAGGACAACAAGGTATCATTACATGGACAGGTCTGGAACTACCAACCTACAGGACAACAAGGTATCATTACATGGACAGGTCTGGATCTACCAACCTACAGGACAACAAGGTATCATTACATGGACAGGTCTGGATCTACCAACCTACAGGACAACAAGGTATCATTACATGGACAGGTCTGGATCTACCAACCTACAGGACAACAAGGTATCATTACATGGACAGGTCTGGATCTATCAACCTACAGGACAACAAGGTATCATTACATGGACAGGTCTGGATCTACCAACCTACAGGACAACAAGGTATCATTACATGGACAGGCAGAAACTACCAACCTACAGGACAGGACAACAAGGTATCATTACATGGACAGGTCTGGAACTACCAACCTACAGGACAACAAGGTATCAGCATCATTACATGGACAGGTCTGGATCTACCAACCTACAGGACAACAAGGTGTCAGCATCATTACATGGACAGGTCTGGAACTACCAACCTACAGGACAACAAGGTAGCATCATTACATGGACAGGTCTGGAACTTACATGGACAGGTCTGGAACTACAGGACAACAAGGTGTCAGCATCATTACATGGACAGGTCTGGAGCTACAGGACAACAAGGTGTCAGCATCATTACATGGACAGGTCTGGATCTACAGGACAGGACAACAAGGTATCAGCATCATTACATGGACAGGTCTGGAACTACAGGACAACAAGGTGTCAGCATCATTACATGGACAGGTCTGGAACTACAGGACAACAAGGTATCAGCATCATTACATGGACAGGTCTGGAACTACAGGACAACAAGGTGTCAGCATCATTACATGGACAGGTCTGGAACTACAGGACAACAAGGTGTCAGCATCATTACATGGACAGGTCTGGAACTACAGGACAACAAGGTATCAGCATCATTACATGGACAGGTCTGGAACTACAGGACAACAAGGTGTCAGCATCATTACATGGACAGGTCTGGAACTACAGGACAACAAGGTGTCAGCATCATTACATGGACAGGTCTGGAACTACAGGACACCAAGGTATCAGCATCATTACATGGACAGGTCTGGAACTACAGGACAACAAGGTGTCAGCATCATTACATGGACAGGTCTGGAACTACAGGACAGGACAACAAGGTGTTAGCATCATTACATGGACAGGTCTGGAACTACAGGACAACAAGGTATCAGCATCATTACATGGACAGGTCTGGAACTACAGGACAACAAGGTGTCAGCATCATTACATGGACAGGTCTGGAACTACAGGACAGGACAACAAGGTGTTAGCATCAGCATCATTACATGGACAGGTCTGGAACTACAGGACAACAAGGTGTCAGCATCATTGGACATCTGGAACTACAGGACAACAAGGTGTCAGCATCATTACATGGACAGGTCTGGAACTACAGGACAACAAGGTATCAGCATCATTACAGCATCATTACATGGACAGGTCTGGAACTACAGGACAACAAGGTGTCAGCATCATTACATGGACAGGTCTGGAACTACAGGACAACAAGGTGTCAGCATCATTACATGGACAGGTCTGGAACTACAGGACAACAAGGTGTCAGCATCATTACATGGACAGGTCTGGAACTACAGGACAACAAGGTGTCAGCATCATTACATGGACAGGTCTGGAACTACAGTACAACAAGGTATCAGCATCATTACATGGACAGGTCTGGAACTACAGTATAGGACAACAAGGTGTCAGCATCATTACATGGACAGGTCTGGAACTACAGGACACCAAGGTATCAGCATCATTACATGGACAGGTCTGGAACTACCAACCTACAGGACAACAAGGTGTCAGCATCATTACATGGACAGGTCTGGAACTACAGGACAACAAGGTGTTAGCATCACTACATGGACAGGTCTGGAACTACAGTACCATTTATCAGCCAAAACATTATATCCACCCTGTATTCAAGATCCTGTTGTGTCTCAACCAATCGTAGGCACAATATGAAAACCTCAGCTGTAAAATATGGTCCAAGATACAACACGAAGAAGAAGAAACAGCTGTAAAATATGGTCCAAGATACAACACGAAGAAGAAGAAACAGCTGTAAAATATGGTCCAAGATACAACACGAAGAAGAAGAAACAGCTGTAAAATATGGTGCAAGATACAACACGAAGAAGAAACAGCTGTAAAATATGGTCCAAGATACAACACGAAGAAGAAGAAACAGCTGTAAAATATGGTCCAAGATACAACACGAAGAAGAAGAAACAGCTGTAAAATATGGTCCAAGATACAACACGAAGAAGAAACAGCTGTAAAATATGGTCCAAGATACAACACGAAGAAGAAGAAACAGCTGTAAAATATGGTCCAAGATACACCACGAAGAAGAAGAAGCAGCTGTAAAATATGGTCCAAGATACAACACGAAGAAGAAACAGCTGTAAAATATGGTCCAAGATACAACACGAAGAAGAAACAGCTGTAAAATATGGTCCAAGATACAACACGAAGAAGAAACAGCTGTAAAATATGGTCCAAGATACAACACGAAGAAGAAGAAGAAACAGCTGTAAAATATGGTCCAAGATACAACACGAAGAAGAAACAGCTGTAAAATATGGTCCAAGATACAACACAAAGAAGAAGAAGAAGCAGCTGTAAAATATGGTCCAAGATACAACACGAAGAAGAAACAGCTGTAAAATATGGTCCAAGATACAACACGAAGAAGAAACAGCTGTAAAATATGGTCCAAGATACAACAACGAAGACGAAGAAACAGCTGTAAAATATGGTCCAAGATACAACACGAAGAAGAAGAAGAAACAGCTGTAAAATATGGTCCAAGATACAACACGAAGAAGAAGAAGAAACAGCTGTAAAATATGGTCCAAGATACAACACGAAGAAGAAGAAGCTGTAAAATAAGAAGAAGAAGAAACAGCTGTAAAATATGGTCCAAGATACAACACGAAGAAGAAGAAACAGCTGTAAAATATGGTGCAAGATACAACACGAAGAAGAAGAAGAAACAGCTGTAAAATATGGTGCAAGATACAACACGAAGAAGAAACAGCTGTAAAATATGGTCCAAGATACAACACGAAGAAGAAGAAACAGCTGTAAAATATGGTCCAAGATACAACACGAAGAAGAAACAGCTGTAAAATATGGTCCAAGATACAACACGAAGAAGAAGAAGAAACAGCTGTAAAATATGGTCCAAGATACAACACGAAGAAGAAGAAGAAACAGCTGTAAAATATGGTCCAAGATACAACACGAAGAAGAAGAAACAGCTGTAAAATATGGTCCAAGATACAACACGAAGAAGAAGAAACAGAGTGAAGAATGAAGCAGGTTTTCCTCTAGGACTTTACCTGTACTTAGCTCTATTCAGTTTATTTTATTTTTTTATCCTGAAAAACTCCCCAGTACTTAACGATTACAAGCATACCCATAACATGATGCATTAAAAAATCCCAATTGAATCAATTTTAAATTCAGGCTGTACCTCTCACTACCCTTAAATCAAAACACAGATGCATTACTTCTCACTACCCTTAAATCAAAACACAGATGCACTACCTCTCACTACCCTTAAATCAAAACACAGATGCACTACTTCTCACTACCCTTAAATCAAAACACACTACCTCTCACTACCCTTAAATCAAAACACAGATGCACTACTTCTCACTACCCTTAAATCAAAACACACTACCTCTCACTACCCTTAAATCAAAACACAGATGCACTACTTCTCACTACCCTTAAATCAAAACACATAGATACACACAACCTCTCACTACCCTTAAATCAAAACACAGATGCACTACCTCTCACTACCCTTAAATCAAAACACAGATGCACTACCTCTCACTACCCTTAAATCAAAACACAGATGCACTACCTCTCACTACCCTTAAATCAAAACACAGATGCACTACTTCTCACTACCCTTAAATCAAAACACATAGATACACACTACATCTCACTACCCTTAAATCAAAACACAGATGCACTACCTCTCACTACCCTTAAATCAAAACACATAGATGCACTACTTCTCACTAGCCTTAAATCAAAACGCACTACCTCTCACTACCCTTAAATCAAAACACAGATGCACTACCTTTCACTACCCTTAAATCAAAACACAGATGCACTACTTCTCACTACCCTTAAATCAAAACACATAGATACACACAACCTCTCACTACCCTTAAATCAAAACACAGATGCACTACCTCTCACTACCCTTAAATCAAAACACAGATGCACTACCTCTCACTACCCTTAAATCAAAACACAGATGCACTACCTCTCACTACCCTTAAATCAAAACACAGATGCACTACTTCTCACTACCCTTAAATCAAAACACATAGATACACACAACCTTTCACTACCCTTAAATCAAAACACAGATGCACTACCTTTCACTACCCTTAAATCAAAACACAGATGCACTACTTCTCACTACCCTTAAATCAAAACACATAGATACACACAACCTCTCACTACCCTTAAATCAAAACACAGATGCACTACCTCTCACTACCCTTAAATCAAAACACAGATGCACTACCTCTCACTACCCTTAAATCAAAACACAGATGCACTACCTCTCACTACCCTTAAATCAAAACACAGATGCACTACTTCTCACTACCCTTAAATCAAAACACATAGATACACACAACCTCTCACTACCCTTAAATCAAAACACAGATGCACTACCTCTCACTACCCTTAAATCAAAACACAGATGCACTACTTCTCACTAGCCTTAAATCAAAACGCACTACCTCTCACTACCGTTAAATCAAAACACAGATGCACTACTTCTCACTACCCTTAAATCAAAACACAGATGCACTACTTCTCACTACCCTTAAATCAAAACACAGATGCACTACTTCTCACTACCCTTAAATCAAAACACACTACTTCTCACTACCCTTAAATCAAAACACAGATGCACTACCTCTCACTACCCTTAAATCAAAACACAGATACATACTACTTCTCACTACCCTTAAATCAAAACACTTCTCACTACCCTTAAATCAAAACACACTACCCTCACTAAAATCAAAACAAACTACCTCTCACTACCCTTAAATCAAAACACACTACCTCTCACTACCCTTAAATCAAAACACACTACCTCTCACTACCCTTAAATCAAAACACACTACCTCTCACTACCCTTAAATCAAAACACACTACCTCTCACTACCCTTAAATCAAAACACACTACCTCTCACTACCCTTAAATCAAAACACACTACCTCTCACTACCCTTAAATCAAAACACACTACCTCTCACTACCCTTAAATCAAAACACACTACCTCTCACTACCCTTAAATCAAAACACATAGGCCACATCCTTCCTCTCAGGCTAGAAAGCCGTTGAATGAAATCAATACGACACGCAACCTGTTAAATCAAAACACACTACCTCTCACTACCCTTAAATCAAAACACACTACCTCTCACTACCCTTAAATCAAAACACACTACCTCTCACTACCCTTAAATCAAAACACACTACCTCTCACCACCCTTAAATCAAAACACACTACCTCTCACTACCCTTAAATCAAAACACACTACTTCTCACTACCCTTAAATCAAAACACATAGGCCACATCCTTCCTCTCAGGCTAGAAAGCCGTTGAATGAAATCAATACGACACGCAACCTGTTAAATCAAAACGCACTACCTCTCACCACCCTTAAATCAAAACACACTACCTCTCACCACCCTTAAATCAAAACACACTACCTCTCACCACCCTTAAATCAAAACACACTACCTCTCACCACCCTTAAATCAAAACACACTACCTCTCACCACCCTTAAATCAAAACACACTACCTCTCACCACCCTTAAATCAAAACACACTACCTCTCAACCCGTTAAATCAAAACACACTACCTCTCAACCTGTTAAATCAAAACACACTACCTCTCACCACCCTTAAATCAAAACACACTACCTCTCACCCTGTTAAATCACTCACCATGTCTGTTGACAGCTGGCTGAGATACCGCTCTTTCTGGGCCGCGGTCCCCAGCTTGGCGAACAGCGTGTTGATGAGGGTGTTCTGGATGTCACACAGCACGGCCACGGAGGCGTCCACTTTGGCCAGCTCCTCAATGACCAGGATGGAGGAGAAGAACGTGGAGCCGGTGCCTCCGTACTCTGGGTCGATCTCTATGCCCATCAGCTGGGAAGTGACAATGAATCATCTGACAAATTAATGGGGAATACTCAGGTACATACAGCAGGGCAGTGTCCTTTTGGACAAAAGGGTAGTGTTCATTTTGACAACAAGGTAGTGTCCTTTTGGACAACAGGGCAGTGTCCTTTTGGACAACAGGGCAGTGTCCTTTTGGACAACAGGGTAGTGTCCTTTTGGACAACAGGGTAGTGTCCTTTTGGACAACAGGGCAGTGTCCTTTTGGACAACAGGGCAGTGTTCATTTTGACAACAGGGTAGTGTCCTTTTTGACAACAAGGTAGTGTCCTTTTTGACAACAGGGTAGTGTTCATTTTGACAACAAGGTAGTGTCCTTTTTGACAACAGGGTAGTGTTCATTTTGACAACAGTCCATTTAGCTTTAAATTTGACCCCCACTTCATATTGGTTCTAAATGGGTCATTTTACATGGAAATGTCCCTATGAGCTTCACGTTGGTTCTAAATGGCTCCTTTCACATGGAAATGCCCCTATGAGCTTCACGTTGGTTCTAAATGGGTCCCTTTACATGGAAATGCCCCAATGAGCTTCACGTTGGTTCTAAATGGGTCATTTTACATGGAAATGCCCCTATGAGCTTCACGTTGGTTCTAAATGGGTCATTTTACATGGAAATGCCCCTATGAGCTTCACGTTGGTTCTAAATGGGTCCTTTTACATGGAAATGCCCCTATGAGCTTCACGTTGGTTCTAAATGGGTCCTTTTACATGGAAATGCCCCTATGAGCTTCACGTTGGTTCTAAATGGGTCCTTTCACATGGAAATGCCCCTATGAGCTTCACGTTGGTTCTAAATGGGTCCTTTTACATGGAAATGTCCCTATGAGCTTCACGTTGGTTCTAAATGGGTCCTTTTACATGGAAATGCCCCTATGAGCTTCACGTTGGTTCTAAATGGGTCCTTTCACATGGAAATGCCCCTATGAGCTTCACGTTGGTTCTAAATGGGTCCTTTTACATGGAAATGTCCCTATGAGCTTCACGTTGGTTCTAAATGGGTCCTTTCACATGGAAATGCCCCTATGAGCTTCACGTTGGTTCTAAATGGGTCCTTTCACATGGAAATGCCCTGAGCCTAAATGACCATAGGTAGGTAAAGAAGAGAAACACATACCCCCTGTTCAAAGAGTGACTTTATCACTTCCGGGTCCATGAGAGAGTTTTCGTCCATCTTCGACACAAACGGGGCAAGACGCTCCTGTGCAAACTTGTTCACTGTTCAAATGTGGGACATTAAAATGAAATGCAATGTGACTTTAATGAATTGAACTTACATAAAACCAAATTCATGACAAATTAGACCAATCCATAGCATGATCCAGTCTGTGTATTAAATCTTATTGGTTGGTTTTAGTGCTAGCTATATATAATCACACAAAGTCAAAAGTTTGGACACACCTACTCATTCCAGGGTTTTTCCAGGCATTCCTCATGAAGCTGGTTGAGAGAACACCATGAGTGTGTAAAGCTGTCAGGCAAAGGGTGGATACTTAAGAATGTAAAATATAACATTATTTGATTTGTTTAACACTTTTTTTCGCTTACTACATGATTCCATGTGTGTTATTTCATAGTTGTGATTTCTTCACTGTTATTCTACAATGTAGAAAATAGTAAAAAATAAATAAAAACTTGAATGAGTAGGTGTGTCCAAACCTTTGACTGGTATTGTATGTGATATATATATATATATATACTTTGTTGCCTACTGTATATCCGGCTAAGAGCTATTTGGTATTGTATGTAACATATATATATATATACTTTGTTGCTCTGCCTACTGTATATCCGGCATGCTCCAACTCACCAGCATCCCTCATCATCCCCTCCTCCTCAGAATATGTCTGTAGTGGAGGGTAGGAGATCCCCAGAGCAGCAGCCTGCTCTGCAGACATGTCTGGTTGGGTGGATCTGTTCCGCAGCCCATGTTGGCACACACTCCATGGTCGGGACACCTGCCTACCAACCTGAAATAACACAGTTACATTTTCGCTGATGGATGACACGATACAACTTGAGGTGTCTAGGCAAAAAGTTGCCACTACTCAATCCCCCAAAAAGATTTGCCCGGCTACCCAAACTCCTTGTTCGGGCAGCCATCCATTTGATTCAATCCATTTGAATTCAATCCCTTTTGGACAGCACCCCTTGTGATTTGTACCAAACCTTTCACACACATTTGCCCGTCGTAGAAGTGCTCAGAAAGTGACTTTTTGGACATGAATGCCAAAACATTCAAGAGCTAAAGGTGACCTATTCTGCATACCCCACCATACCATGAGACATCCATGTCTTCATCACCAGAAAAAATAAACAGTTGAGTTTGACTTCATAAAAGCTTAAAAACAGGGTTGTCAATAAAAAATAAAATAAAAATTGACCATTTAATTTTTATTAAAATTTTTTATTTACCTTAAATATAAATCATCTACAAAAGCATTAATTCATTTTTAAGTAGTATTTCCAATTTGATTCCCATTTTAGTACTTTTATCCGCCAAAACATTATACCCACCCTGTACTCAAGATCATGTTGCCTCAACCAATGGTGGGCACAAGTAGGGCTACAAAATATGGCAATATGGTTGGAGGTTCAGACATCACAGAACGTTGACTTCAATGGGAATATCTGTAGTTTTAAATTATACTGTCAATCCTCCACAGGAAACCTATTGACATCATAGAAATACTAGAATAGACATCACCGTTTTACGTTGCTATTCAACAGTGGGTGGACCGGCAGCCATATTTGTGGTAGTAATTAGAAGAAAATATTTTGATTACATTTTAAATTTCAATGGTGTACCAGCTAAATTACAGTGGTCTGACGGGATAGGTATATTCTATAATTTCTATGATTGAAATGACCCACCCTGTAGTCAAGAGCATGTTGTGTCTCAACCGATGGCGGGCACAAGTAGGGCTACAATATATGCGAATTTGGAGAGAGAGAGAGAAAAAAATCGTAGTTTATGTGGTTTTAGATCATTGACGTAAAAAAAATGTATATATATATTTTTTTTTTTGAAATTATAGAATAGTTTGACAACCCTGTTTGTAAGCTTTTATGATATCAAACTCAACCGTTTATTTGTTTTTCCAGTAGTGAAGACACGCATGTCTCATGCAAAGTGGGGTATGCAGAATAGGTCAACTTTGAGCACCTTTTAGCTCTTGAATGTTTTGGCACTCAGTTAAAAACATAAAAGTCACTTTCTGAGCACTTCTAAAATGGACAAGCTAGCGACAATAGAGAACTGGAACAATTCAGTTTGAGTCGTCAGGCAACAGAAAATATATCCATATACTCCAGCATGAGTGAATGTGAGAGAGTGGTGGCTATATAGGACAAGATAAAAAGCAGTGACACAGGCAGGATGGGATGGGATAGACCAGATGGGATAGACATTTGGGATAGACCAGATGGGATAGACCAGATGGGATAGACATTTGGGATAGACCAGATGGGATAGACATTTGGGATAGACCAGATGGGATAGACCAGATGGGATAGACATTTGGGATAGACCAGATGGGATAGACCAGATGGGATAGACATTTGGGATAGACCAGATGGGATAGACATTTGGGATAGACCAGATGGGATAGACATTTGGGATAGACCAGATGGGATAGACCAGATGGGATAGACATTTGGGATAGACCAGATGGGATAGACATTTGGGATAGACCAGATGGGATAGACATTTGGGATAGACCAGATGGGATAGACATTTGGGATAGACCAGATGGGATAGACCAGATGGGATAGACATTTGGGATAGACCAGATGGGATAGACCAGATGGGATAGACATTTGGGATAGACCAGATGGGATAGACATTTGGGATAGACCAGATGGGATAGACATTTGGGATAGACCAGATGGGATAGACATTTCTTCATTAGTAACTTGTGGTGTAACTGACGCAGGCGGTAACTAACTAGCTGACGTTATGTCATGTTTATTATCATGCAGCCAACGCGTTGTGTGATCGCAGGTTACGAAATGGGGTAATTTAAAGTTACAAAAAAAAACCCCACTCACTATCTAAGTTCGTATTTCTAATGAAGTATGACTACACAAAGACAACATATCCTAAAAACAACAATGTGAACGAAGAAACCGCTTTTGCATGACTTATTCGTCTCACCTTTGAGAAGCACCTGATCAAGGGCGAAGCCATGTTTTTCTCTTGTTTACATCTGAGTGTGTTCACTTTCCTATTGACCGGGTGAAACAGCGACCGTGGAACGATTCTCGCATCTTTCACTTTGGCAGAACGTGATCCGCTTTTACTCGTGTCTTCAATTTTATATACGCAGGGTATCTTTAATCAAATAAACATGTTTCTCGAGGCAAACCCCTTTCTCTTTCTGCTGTTGTATTTCCAACTAGGAGCTTTTCACTGACAGTCAGCTCTGTGCTTCTGAAATGGGAGTCATTTTACTGTTGCATAGCTACTATAACACATAGAGAGCTCCCTGCTCTCTCTCTCTCTCTCTCTCTCTTTGTTTTAGCACAACCACATAACATTAACTTGTCATCACATATATTGTGATTGTCTAGATCGTGTTTGAAATGTCCATCTTGACATCGGTCTTAGAATTAACATAAGAACGGATGGGAAAGCGTAAGTTGTCGTGTATATATATATATATATTTTTTTTTACGGTGCTGTGATTGAAGACCAGCTGGTAAGTAAAATGTCTAGCTCACATTACTAACGTGATATTAACTAACGTTAACGAGCAACGCCGGTAGTAGTGGAGTTATGGGCGGTGTATCAACATGCTGCGTGAGATGTTATGAGATGTTTTGGGGTGACAAAATACTTATCATCGTGACTGACTGCCCACATAATGGTTTATGGTTATGGCTCGTCTTTGATCATGACTCTCAGTTCCATTACATTGAAAGAGTCATTGGATGAAGGCGTTTTCTGTAAGGGGGTTTTATTAATAAGAGCCGCGACGTCCGGTCTGAACATTAACCGCATAGCTGTACGGTTTTGGAATCATAATAACCGTATCTTTCATATCGGGCGAAAAAATAATTAAGTTGTTAAACTGACACGCCTTTATTGGGTTAGATTCCCACACGGCCGTATTTACACGTTACTGCATCTAACCTGTGTCTAAACGGAAGACCGATGCCACAAAATGTTTTCACTGAAAAATACTGGCGGCTGCAGCGGTTAAAAAACACTGTACAATGTTTATTTTGCATTTGTGAAATTATTTTGTTGTGCTATCAAAAGTCGAGCGATTTATGTTTCAAGAACCGTACCGCACTCGATTCACGTTTAGATGGGAGTCTTTGGCTGTTTTGGCATCCAGAGACATTATTTTAATTTACCCTTGTAAGAACAAATTCTTATTTTCAATGACAGCCTAGGAACAGTCGGTTAACTGTCTGTTCAGGGGCAGAACGATAGTCAGCTTGGGGATTTGAACTTGCAACCTTCCAGTTATTAGCCCAACATTCTAACCACTAGGCTACTTTGCCGCCCCTTAAACAGAACATCTAAATTCTTTGGACTATGGAGTTAGGCTCATTTAGTCCAATATCTGGCTAAAGATTATGGCATACATGCAGTGGTATTGTAACAATGTGATGATCATGTGGTTCATTATGTTAAATATTCAAATCCTCACAGATTACTGCACCTGTACATAGCCCACCTATAATTTAGCCCAAACAACTACCTCTTTCCCAACTGTATTTATTTTATTTATTTATTTATTTTGCTCCTTTGCACCCCATTATTTTTATTTATACTTTGCACCATTCTTCCATTGCAAAACTACCATTCCAGTGTTTTACTTGCTATATTGTATTTACTTTGCCACCATGGCCTTTTTTTTGCCTTTACCTGCCTTCTCACCTCATTTGTTCACCTTGTATATAGACTTGTTTATACTGTATTATTGACTGTATGTTTGTTTTACTCCTCTGTGTAACTCTGTGTCGTTGTATCTGTCGAACTGCTTTGCTTTATCTTGGCCAGGTCGCAATTGTAAATGAGAACTTGTTCTCAACCTGGTTAAATAAAGGTGAAATAAAAATAAAATAAAAAAAGCAGGTAGCCTAGTGGTTGGAGCGTTGGACTAGTAACCGAAAGGTTGCAAGATCAAATCCCCGAGCTGACGAGGTACAAATCTGTCATTCTGCCCCTGAACAAGGCAGTTAACCCACTGTTCCTAGACCAGTTAACCCCACTGTTCCCCGGTAGGCCATCATTGTAAATAAGAATGTGTTCTTTATTTAGTTAAATAAATGTTGTTTTTAAAAAAAATATATTATTGCCTTATTTTACAGGTTTCGGGGGAGTGATCAGAAGTCATCATAAAACACCCCATCTTACCAAATGGATGATGATCTAAAACCTCTGGATTTCATAAAGGACTTTCAAGAGTACCTGACGCAGCAAACGCACCATGTCAACATGATCTCGGGCTCTGTCGGTGGGGAGATAGAGCCCGACCACCTCCAAGCCGGTGAGACCGTTATGAACACTATCAGAGTCATTTACTTTTAACTCGTGATGTATATATATTTTTTCAATCGCCCCACAAAATAAGCCATATCCCTCATTTTTCTTTGGGAAGTGAAACCAGTGGAACAGGACCCCAGCGCTACGGGGAAAAACCTAACAGGGGTTTGAACGTGTTTATTTAGTGGCGATGGGCCGTCATCTGAAAGGGGTCCTCTGGAGGAGCAATGAGTGGTTTTTATGTTTACGTAACGGATGTGAAACGGCTAGCTTAGTTAGCGGCAGTGCGCGCTAAATAGCGCTTCGATCGGCGACGTCACTCGCTCTGAGACCTTGAAGTAGTGGTTCCCCCTTTGCTCTGCAAGGGCCGCGGCTCTTGTGGAGCGATGGGTAAACGATGCTTCGTGGGTATCAGTTGTTGATGTGTGCAGATGGTCCCTGGTTCGCGCCCGGGTATGGGGGCGAGGGGACGGTCTAAAGTTATACTGTTACATTTAGATACCATATTGTGGAGATATTAACGTAACATAGATGACACTAATGCATCTCAAGTGATCCTCTCATATCTTTCGAGCACCAGACATAAACAGGACTGCGCCACAAATGGTTTCTGACTAGATTGTCTTGATAGATCAATGTAAAAATGTGATTTTACAAATCCTGCTTCCAGATAAATTCTGATTTGAGCTACAGACCTAGGCTTTTTTTGTGTGTCAGTGAGGTTGGGTATTTTTAGAGGTATCAATTTCTGTATCAATGTCCGGGTGAAAGAATTTGACTGTAAAGTATCTATTTAATTCTGTGTGTTGTCGTCTCCTCTCCCGGTAGTAGCAGCTCTCCCAGACAGTGATCATCACAATGGGTCCGTGGAAGTCTCTCTGGACGACGGCTCTGGGCTGCTGGTGGACGGCTTCCAGAGGACCTTCGACGGCAAGCTCAAGTGTAGCTACTGCAGCTACGCCAGTAAAGGCACCGCTCGCCTGATAGAGCACATCAGAATTCACACAGGTAAAAATGGACCGGCCCATCTGGCATTTGCCCAACATGCCAGATGGTCAGTCCTCCCCCTTTGCACCGCCCATATAGTTAGGATCTTTAAAAAAAAAAAGTTTTTTTTTAAACTTGTATTATTTATATTGTGTGACGTTACATTTTAATGGATGTTGGAGTTGTGCCGAGATGTTCAAATAAACCTAAACATTCCCTCTTTGTTGATTTGACAGGAGAGAAGCCTCACCGCTGCCAGCTGTGTCCCTTTGCCTCTGCCTACGAGCGCCACCTTGAGGCCCACATGCGCTCCCACACGGGAGAGAAGCCCTACAAGTGTGACCTCTGCTCCTTCCGTTGCAGCGACCGCAGCAACCTGTCCCACCACCGCCGGCGTCGCCACAAGCTTTTACCCATGAAGGGGCGGGGCTGCCCGCCTTCCTGTCCAACAAGAAGATGCTGAACGTCCTACAGAAGAAGAGTGGCAGCTCCCTGGGCCTGGGAGGCTACAGCAGACACCTCCTCATCAACTTCAGCCCTCCCTCCATGGTGGTGGGGAAACCAGACTACCTGAACCACGAGGGGTACGAGAGCGATGTGAAGGACCATGGGACTGGAGGAGGAGGAGGAGCCAGCAGGGATGTCAACAGTGACATGATGGTGGACAACAATCCTCTGAACCAGCTGTCTACGCTGGCAGGCCAGTTGTCCAACCTCCCCCCAGTGGACCAGACCCCTGTGTCTCCTGACAGACTGTCCTGTAACGACGTTAAGCCGTTCCTCATCCAGCAGGCCTCCGGTGCACCGATTGCAGTGTCAGTATCTTTGTCCACCAGTCAAAGTGGTGCCCACCACCACCACTACCACCACCACCACCACCAGACCTCCTCCCCAACCGGCCCCGAGGACCTCCAACCGCCTGCAGGCCATAGCAGGAACTACAGCCCCAGCCCTGTGGACCCAGAACCCAGCAGTGAGCACAGTGCACACACACGCACCAGCTCAGCGAGCATTAGTAACAGCCAGCCCAGTACCCCTGCCCTGCTCGGTAGCACACAGCACCCAGACCCACAGATGCTGCACAGCTGCCAGCACTGCGACACCTACTTCTCCGACAACATCCTGTATACCGTTCACATGGGTTGCCACGGCTACGAGAACCCTTTCCAGTGTAATGTCTGCGGCTGTGAGTGCAGGAACAAGTATGACTTCGCCTGCCACTTCGCTCGCGGGCAGCACACGCAGTGACTGACTTCCACGGTAACCCGGGAGATGAATTCGAACGATGTTTGGCGGCTCACAGAGAGAATTAACTTATTCCCGTGTTTATGATAATCAGGGATCAGAGCGATTCTGATCTAGATTTTATTGTATAGTTTTTTTTTTTTTTTTATGATATAACTTAGAGAGTGAGTGTTACTTTGAAATGAGGAATTGATGTTTTTATAAATGGGAACGCAATCTGGAGGTTGGAGACATTTATCACGTGTCCTCCTCGGTGCCGTCTGAGAATTTAAAGAAAGTCACTTCTTATTTTTAAAATGTAACCTTTTATTTAACGAGGCAAGTTGGGTTAAGAACAAATTCTTATTTACAATGACGGCCTACCCCCCTGGGGCCAAACCTTGACGAGGCTGGGCCAATTGTGTACTGCTCTATGGGGATCCTAATCACGGCCGGATGTTATACAGCCTGGATTTGAACCAGGGACTGTTGTGACGTCTCTTAGCACCTTGATGCAGTGCCTTAGACCGCTGCGCCACACGAGAGCCCGACTCTGAATTAGTTACATACATATTGGTGATGTTACGTGCGAGTGACTAAACTCATAGTTTAAATAGCGATTAGCAAGGTATCTGTGACTAGAGTTTAAACAGTTTTGGCCTTATCTTTTATTTTAATTTATTTTATTTGACCTTTTTTTAACCAGGTAGGCCAGTTGAGAACAAGTTCTCATTTACAACTGCGACCTGGCCAAGATAAAGCAAAGCAGTGCGACACAAACAACAACACAGAGTTACACATGGAGTAAACAAACATACAGTCAAAAACACAATAGAAAAAGTCTACATACAGTGTTGTGTAAATGGTGTGAGGAGTTAAGGCATGAAGCAAGTACAAGCCCATTGGTCCAAATAGGTGCTCATCAACATTGACAAACAGACAGGCTTTATTATACATTGTGTATAGTAGTGTCTCACTTTGTTGTGAGTGTAAAAACGTAACATTATATCAACGGCTTGAAGTGAATGACATCTGTGCATATTGATGCTTTCAGCTTAGACATTATTTCACTCTGTAATTTACTCTGCACTGTTCCACATTCAGATTGATTCCATGTGTTCTCTGTTCCACATTTAGATTGATTCCATGTGTTCTCTGTTCCACATTCAGATTGATTCCATGTGTTCTCTGTTCCACATTCAGATTGATTCCATGTGTTCTCTGTTCCACATTCAGATTGATTCCATGTGTTCTCTGTTCCACATTCCGGTTGATTCCATGTGTTCTCTGTTCCACATTCAGATTGATTCCATGTGTTCTCTGTTCCACATTTAGATTGATTCCATGTGTTCTCTGTTCCACATTCAGGTTGATTCCATGTGTTCTCTGTTCCACATTCCAGTTGATTCCATGTGTTCTCTGTTCCACATTCAGATTGATTCCATGTGTTCTCTGTTCCACATTCCAGTTGATTCCATGTGTTCTCTGTTCCACATTCAGGTTGATTCCATGTGTTCTCTGTTCCACATTCAGGTTGATTCCATGTGTTCTCTGTTCCACATTCCGGTTGATTCCATGTGTTCTCTGTTCCACATTCCGGTTGATTCCATGTGTTCTCTGTTCCACATTCGGTTGATTCCATGTGTTCTCTGTTCCACATTCAGATTGATTCCATGTGTTCTCTGTTCCACATTCCGGTTGATTCCATGTGTTCTCTGTTCCACATTCAGATTGATTCCATGTGTTCTCTGTTCCACATTCAGATTGATTCCATGTGTTCTCTGTTCCACATTCAGATTGATTCCATGTGTTCTCTGTTCCACATTCAGATTGATTCCATGTGTTCTCTGTTCCACATTCCGGTTGATTCCATGTGTTCTCTGTTCCACATTCAGATTGATTCCATGTGTTCTCTGTTCCACATTCAGATTGATTCCATGTGTTCTCTGTTCCACATTCAGGTTGATTCCATGTGTTCTCTGTTCCACATTCAGATTGATTCCATGTGTTCTCTGTTCCACATTCAGATTGATTCCATGTGTTCTCTGTTCCACATTCAGATTGATTCCATGTGTTCTCTGTTCCACATTCAGATTGATTCTATGTGTTCTCTGTTCCACATTCCGGTTGATTCCATGTGTTCTCTGTTCCACATTCAGATTGATTCTATGTGTTCTCTGTTCCACATTCAGACATCCTCTGTTGCTGCCAATCCCATAATTTCTTACCTTCAGCTAGCCTTACTGATTCATATTACCTGGTGCTCTTTAGCTAATACCTCCTCAATGAACAATGATCTGGAGCTGAAATACCATTTGCGTTCCGAGACAAATCATTCGGACTTGGATAAATCGTATTTCATCAAAAGGCCAAAGTATTCTTCTGAACCTGTTTTTAAAAAGTATTTCAAAGTATTTCACATAAAAGTTGTAGCAGTGTTGGAAAATGATTGTGGTCCTTACAGTCAAAAACGAAAAACACCACCCCTCCCTGAGTATTGAAATGATTGTGGTCCTTACAGACAGTAACGTAACACCACCCCTCCCTGAGTATTGAAATGATTGTGGTCCTTACAGACAGTAACGTAACACCACCCCTCCCTGAGTATTGAAATGATTGTGGTCCTTACAGACAGTAACGTAACAGCACCCCTCCCTGAGTATTGAAATGATTGTGGTCCTTAGACAGTAACGTAACACCACCCCTCCCTGAGTATTGAAATGATTGTGGTCCTTACAGACAGTAACGTAACAGCACCCCTCCCTGAGTATTGAAATTATTGTGGTCCTTACAGACAGTAACGTAACACCACCCCTCCCTGAGTATTGAAATGATTGTGGTCCTTACAGACAGTAACGTAACACCACCCCTCCCTGAGTATTGAAATGATTGTGGTCCTTACAGACAGTAACGTAACAGCACCCCTCCCTGAGTATTGAAATTATTGTGGTCCTTACAGACAGTAACGTAACACCACCCCTCCCTGAGTATTGAAATGATTGTGGTCCTTACAGACAGTAACGTAACACCACCCCTCCCTGAGTATTGAAATGATTGTGGTCCTTACAGACAGTAACGTAACAGCACCCCTCCCTGAGTATTGAAATGATTGTGGTCCTTAGACAGTAACGTAACACCACCCCTCCCTGAGTATTGAAATGATTGTGGTCCTTACAGACAGTAACGTAACACCACCCCTCCCTGAGTATTGAAATGATTTGCACAGATCAGAGCCTGGAGTTTGTTTTTCATATTGTATGTTAAAAGGGTTTCCTGTTTGTTTTCTAGAAACATAGATTGATGTAGCAGTGTCTAATGGTCCCTGTATTGGAGTGGTGTTTTCTATGCAGTGATCTAGGATGTGTAGGATTTAGGCCCTCTATAAAACCAAATACAGTGGTTACATATTCAGCCACCAATTGTGCAAGTTCTCCCACTTAAAAAGATTAGAGAGGCCTGTAATTTTTTTCATCATAGGTACACTTCAACTATGACAGACAAAATTAGAAGAAAAAAAAAATCCAGAAAATCACATTGTAGGATTTTTTAAATGAATTTATTTGCAAATTATGGTGGAAAATAAGTATTTGGTCACCTACAAACAAGCAAGATTTGTGTCTCTCACAGACCGGGGTCATTCATTCCTGTTATGCAGTGCCTTTTCTGTCCCCAGGACATAACACCTCTTATTCACTGTAGAATGTGGTTTCCAAAGGGCTTTAAATAGAAAGGTACGTGTCCTTTTCCATAAAAACACAAAACATGTCGATCTCAATGGGCATTATTATTTGCATTTTTTGACCATTTTGTTTTCAGTGGATGATGACATCACAATCGGGAAGTGTCCATAGCAACGCAACGCTACATTAAGTATCAACACTCGGTTCACATCTACATTTTAATGTTTCGTGATGTTAGTCAGTACGGTCTCACTCTTAAAATGTCCCCCGCTGTTCGGCTAAATTAGATGAACATTTGATCATTTCAAATTGTGTTTGACAGAACAGTAAAAAAAATTATCTTCAAGTGGGCACCATTATGCTAGCTGGATCTTGATCACTCACAGTGCTACGGCTAAGTTAGCCTCCACATTTCCACCCTGTTAGGTTCCACCCAGTGCTACAGCTAAGTTAGCCTCCACATTTCCACCTTGCTAGGTTCCACCCAGTGCTACAGCTAAGTTAGCCTCCACATTTCCACCTTGCTAGGTTCCACCCAGTGCTACAGCTAAGTTAGCCTCCACATTTCCACCCAGTGCTACAGCTAAGTTAGCCTCCACATTTCCACCTTGTTAGGTTCCACCCAGTGCTACGGCTAAGTTAGCCTCCACATTTCCACCTTGCTAGGTTCCACCCAGTGCTACGGCTAAGTTAGCCTCCACATTTCCACCTTGCTCGGTTCCACCCAGTGCTACAGCTAAGTTAGCCTCCACATTTCCACCTTGCTCGGTTCCACCCAGTGCTACGGCTAAGTTAGCCTCCACATTTCCACCTTGCTAGGTTCCACCCAGTGCTACGGCTAAGTTAGCCTCCACATTTCCACCCTGTTAGGTTCCACCTTGCTAGGTTCCACCCAGTGCTACAGCTAAGTTAGCCTCCACATTTCCACCTTGCTCGGTTCCACCCAGTGCTACGGCTAAGTTAGCCTCCACATTTCCACCTTGCTAGGTTCCACCCAGTGCTACGGCTAAGTTAGCCTCCACATTTCCACCTTGTTAGGTTCCACCCAGTGCTACGGCTAAGTTAGCCTCCACATTTCCACCTTGCTAGGTTCCACCCAGTGCTACAGCTAAGTTAGCCTCCACATTTCCACCTTGCTAGGTTCCACCCAGTGCTACAGCTAAGTTAGCCTCCACATTTCCACCTTGCTAGGTTCCAACCAGTGCTACGGCTAAGTTAGCCTCCACATTTCCACCTTGCTAGGTTCCACCCAGTGCTACGGCTAAGTTAGCCTCCACATTTCCACCATGCTAGGTTCCACCCAGTGCTACGGCTAAGTTAGCCTCCACATTTCCACCCTGTTAGGTTCCACCCAGTGCTACAGCTAAGTTAGCCTCCACATTTCCACCCTGCTAGGTTCCACCCAGTGCTACGGCTAAGTTAGCCTCCACATTTCCACCCTGTTAGGTTCCACCTTGCTCGGTTCCACCCAGTGCTACGGCTAAGTTAGCCTCCACATTTCCACCTTGCTAGGTTCCACCCAGTGCTACGGCTAAGTTAGCCTCCACATTTCCACCTTGTTAGGTTCCACCCAGTGCTACGGCTAAGTTAGCCTCCACATTTCCACCTTGCTAGGTTCCACCCAGTGCTACAGCTAAGTTAGCCTCCACATTTCCACCTTGCTAGGTTCCACCCAGTGCTACAGCTAAGTTAGCCTCCACATTTCCACCTTGCTAGGTTCCAACCAGTGCTACGGCTAAGTTAGCCTCCACATTTCCACCTTGCTAGGTTCCACCCAGTGCTACGGCTAAGTTAGCCTCCACATTTCCACCTTGCTCGGTTCCACCCAGTGCTACGGCTAAGTTAGCCTCCACATTTCCACCTTGCTAGGTTCCACCCAGTGCTACAGCTAAGTTAGCCTCCACATTTCCACCCTGCTAGGTTCCACCCAGTGCTACGGCTAAGTTAGCCTCCACATTTCCACCCTGTTAGGTTCCACCTTGCTCGGTTCCACCCAGTGCTACGGCTAAGTTAGCCTCCACATTTCCACCTTGCTCGGTTCCACCCAGTGCTAAGTTAGCCTCCACATTTCCACCCTGTTAGGTTCCACCTTGCTAGGTTCCACCCAGTGCTACGGCTAAGTTAGCCTCCACATTTCCACCCTGTTAGGTTCCACCTTGCTAGGTTCCACCCAGTGCTACGGCTAAGTTAGCCTCCACATTTCCACCTTGCTCGGTTCCACCCAGTGCTACGGCTAAGTTAGCCTCCACATTTCCACCCTGTTAGGTTCCACCTTGCTAGGTTCCACCCAGTGCTACGGCTAAGTTAGCCTCCACATTTCCACCCTGTTAGGTTCCACCTTGCTAGGTTCCAACCAGTGCTACGGCTAAGTTAGCCTCCACATTTCCACCTTGCTCGGTTCCACCCAGTGCTACGGCTAAGTTAGCCTCCACATTTCCACCCTGTTAGGTTCCACCTTGCTAGGTTCCACCCAGTGCTACGGCTAAGTTAGCCTCCACATTTCCACCCTGTTAGGTTCCACCTTGCTCGGTTCCACCCAGTGCTACGGCTAAGTTAGCCTCCACATTTCCACCTTGCTCGGTTCCACCCAGTGCTAAGTTAGCCTCCACATTTCCACCCTGTTAGGTTCCACCTTGCTAGGTTCCACCCAGTGCTACGGCTAAGTTAGCCTCCACATTTCCACCTTGCTCGGTTCCACCCAGTGCTACGGCTAAGTTAGCCTCCACATTTCCACCCTGTTAGGTTCCACCTTGCTAGGTTCCACCCAGTGCTACGGCTAAGTTAGCCTCCACATTTCCACCCTGTTAGGTTCCACCTTGCTAGGTTCCACCCAGTGCTACGGCTAAGTTAGCCTCCACATTTCCACCCTGTTAGGTTCCACCTTGCTAGGTTCCACCCAGTGCTACGGCTAAGTTAGCCTCCACATTTCCACCCTGTTAGGTTCCACCTTGCTCGGTTCCACCCAGTGCTACGGCTAAGTTAGCCTCCACATTTCCACCTTGCTCGGTTCCACCCAGTGCTACGGCTAAGTTAGCCTCCACATTTCCACCCTGTTAGGTTCCACCTTGCTAGGTTCCACCCAGTGCTACGGCTAAGTTAGCCTCCACATTTCCACCCTGTTAGGTTCCACCCTGTTAGGTTCCACCCTGTATATGCACCTAACAGGTTGGACATTTTGTCAGAAAAAATAAAGAAATGTAATTACTAACGTCAATATCTATGACTATTTCCATAGAATCAATGAAAGTTACATAATGGCTGTCATCCATCCCTGGTTATCTGTGTCATTTTATTCTGTCATAAGGAGGAAGGTATCTTGCAATGAGATCCCGTTTCTCTTTGTTGAAGACGTCCACGGCTCTGGTCACGACCCGCTCCACCTCCACGTCCTCTCCCCGGGTTAAGGGAAGGCCGCGGAGAACCTGTCTCCGCAGGTCCTGGAGAAATGTGGTTTTGGATTCATTGAAGTCGGCTGCCAGAGACCTCATCCTCTCTGGGGGAAGTTGATGTTCTGAACATAGAGGATGAAGAGTTGTGATTTACTGATAAAGAAGTAAAGGGAGGTAGTGAGTCAAGAAACATTCTACTTAGAAACATACAATATAATCATTCATTCTCTCTGTTTTTATTTTACCTTTATTAAACCAGGCAAGTCAGTGAAGAACAAATTCTTATTTTCAATGACGGCCTGGGAACAGTGGGTTAACTGGTCTAGGAACAGTGGGTTAACTGCCTGTTCAGGGGCAGAACGACAGATTTGTACCTTGTCAGCTCGGGGGTTTGAACTCGCAACCTTCCGGTTACTAGTCCAACGCTTTAACCACTAGGCTACCCTGATGCTAGGCTACTACATGCCTTGCCACTATTAACTCTTGATTATGTTTTTTTTTTTTAAAGGTAGACTCAGCCAGATGACGTTGAAACAAGATTTTGAGATGAGCGCGAGGCAAGACGTTACTGCCATGTTCTCACACAGTCAAGAGTATCTGACACGTGTTACGAGGGGAGCTTCACGCTGCTATGACGTGGTTGGTATGGGTCAGTGCGGTCCCCCCCCCCCCCCCTGGGCGTACGGCTGACAACATTTTCCGCTTGCAAATTACGCCTGGCACTCCGTTCAGAGTCGCTAAGTACTCTCAGCCGGCAAACTGTATCAGTGTGTGTGTGTGTGTGGGGGCTTTAAGGATCACAGTAAGGATGAATACTGACCTCTGGCCTCCTGCATGGCCTGTGAGACCAGGCGTCTGCAGGCCTGGTCAGCCTGGTGGACCACACTGGACACACAGCTCTGACGGTCAGCCTCCTACAGAATATAGAATACACCACAGCTCTGAGGGTCAGCCTCCTATAGAATACACCACAGCTCTGAGGGTCAGCCTCCTACAGAATACACCACAGCTCTGAGGGTCAGCCTCCTACAGAATATAGAATACACCACAGCTCTGAGGGTCCGCCTCCTACAGAATACACCACAGCTCTGAGGGTCAGCCTCCTACAGAATATAGAATACACCACAGCTCTGAGGGTCCGCCTCCTACAGACTACACCACAGCTCTGAGGGTCAGCCTCCTACAGAATATAGAATACACCACAGCTCTGAGGGTCCGCCTCCTACAGAATACACCACAGCTCTGAGGGTCCGCCTCCTACAGAATATAGAATACACCACAGCTCTGAGGGTCAGCCTCCTACAGAATATAGAATACACCACAGCTCTGAGGGTCAGTCTCCTACAGAATACACCACAGCTCTGAGGGTCCGCCTCCTACAGAATATAGAATACAGCAGAGGTCATGTTAACATGGTCAAAATGCTCATCACCATACTGTAAGCTGCTCTGCCTCCTACTAGAATATAGAATACAGCTGAGGTCATGTTAACATGGTCAAAATGCTCATCACCATACTGTAAGCTGCTCTGCCTCCTACTAGAATATAGAATACAGCTGAGGTCATGTTAACATGGTCAAAATGCTCATCACCATACTGTAAGCTGCTCTGCCTCCTACTAGAATATAGAATACAGCTGAGGTCATGTTAACATGGTCAAAATGCTCATCACCATACTGTAAGCTGCTCTGCCTCCTACTAGAATATAGAATACACCACAGCTCTGAGGGTCAGCCTCCTATAGAATATAGAATACACCACAGCTCTGAGGGTCAGCCTCCTACAGAATATAGAATACACCACAGCTCTGAGGGTCAGTCTCCTATAGAATACACCACAGCTCTGAGGGTCAGCCTCCTATAGAATACACCACAGCTCTGAGGGTCAGCCTCCTATAGAATACACCACAGCTCTGAGGGTCAGTCTCCTACAGAATACACCACAGCTCTGAGGGTCAGCCTCCTACTAGAATATAGAATACACCACAGCTCTGAGGGTCAGTCTCCTACAGAATACACCACAGCTCTGAGGGTCAGCCTCCTACTAGAATATAGAATACAGCAGAGGTCATGTTAACATGGTCAAAATGCTCATCACCATACTGTAAGCTGCTCTCCTACTAGAATATAGAATACAGCAGAGGTCATGTCAAAATGCTCATCACCATACTGTAAGCTGCTCTCCTACTAGAATATAGAATACAGCAGAGGTCACATTAACATGGTCAATGTTGTCCTGGACTGGACTCAGTGGGTTCCATGAACTAACAGAACACACCTGCTGCTCAGTGTTGTCCTGGACTGGACTCAGTGGGTTCCATGAACTAACAGAACATACCTGCTGCTCAGTGTTGTCCTGGACTGGACTCAGTGGGTTCCATGAACTAACAGAACATACCTGCTGCTCAGTGTTGTCCTGGACTGGACTCAGTGGGTTCCATGAACTAACAGAACACACCTGCTGCTCAGTGTTGTCCTGGACTGGACTCAGTGGGTTCCATGAACTAACAGAACATACCTGCTGCTCAGTGTTGTCCTGGACTGGACTCAGTGGGTTCCATGAACTAACAGAACATACCTGCTGCTCAGTGTTGTCCTGGACTGGACTCAGTGGGTTCCATGAACTAACAGAACACACCTGCTGCTCAGTGTTGTCCTGGACTGGACTCAGTGGGTTCTCCAACGCAGTGGAGATCACCTTCATCAACCTTTGGCTGAAGGAGAGGGTGAAACACAAGGTTAATATACATAAATAGTATCATTTGATTACGTTAACGTCACATTTCCTGTCTGATTACTTGGATCGGACGGGACCACAGTGTCTCCCGACCCCTCCTGTCTCAGCCTCCAGTATTTATGCTACAGTAGTTTATGTGTCGGGGGCTAGGGTCAGTCTGTTATATCTGGAGTACTTCTCCTGTCTTATCCGGTGTCCTGTGTGAATTTAAGTATGATCCCTCCAATTCTCTCCTTCCCTCTCAGAGGACCATGCCTCAGGACTACCTGGCATGATGAATCCTTGCTGTCCCAAGTCCACCTGGCCGTGCTGCTGCTCCAGTTTCAACTGTTCTGCCTGTGATGATTATTATCATCTGACCATGCTGGTCATTTATGAACATTTGAACATCTTGGCCATGTTCTGTTATAATCTCCACCCGGCACAGCCAGAAGAGGACTGGCCACCCCTCATAGCCTGGATCCTCTCTAGGTTTCATCCTAGGTTTTGGCCTTTCTAGGGAGTTTTTCCTAGCCACCGTGCTTCTACACCTGCATTGCTTGCTGTTTGGGGTTTTAGGCTGGGTTTCTGTACAGCACTTTGAGACATCAGCTGATGTACGAAGGGCTTTATAAATACATTTGATTGCTTGTGTAAGGGGACACTTCCCTAGACTCACTCACATGTATTCTATGGTGAAGTGGTGTTCGCTGTCCAGAGTGACACTGTTCTGCTCCCATGAGTTTCTCTGAGGGTTTGGAGGCTCCATGCGCTTGGCCATCTCTACTATGACATCACTGGGTAACGGCTGGGGCCTCAGCTGGTTTCTCCTGACACACGACTCCACGGGACAGTGGACGTACACCTGACAGAATCCCACAGAGTCTGTTTGAAGAGAACAATGTCAACGTAGGCAAACGATATCTGTGATTTACTAACTGGTTAAAATGACCACAAAGTTAACTGGTACGGGGCAATTCCACGGAAACGGAATTACGCAGAGACTCTGATTTAAGACGAAAACTTATGCTAAACAAAAAAACATTGATTTCAAAGTTTAACAAACCATATATACAATTATATGCACAACGCATATGACTACTTGTTTGAACAATTTACATAGTAAAAAAATTAAATAATAATGAATAAAATTTACTGGAAAAACTGTGCAGATGTTATGGTCGAATCTCCCTCAGTTTTATTCTGTTAACAAACTTTATCTGCACAGTTGTTCCTGTAAATGTGTTTTTGTTTTCTGTGGACATATTTAAAAGTCATCCTTGGGCTAAGAGGGGTTTGTTTTGATTGGTAATTTGTAACTTTTTGGACGACCAGACCAAATGCACGTAGAAATGTGACTTATAGATCTGTCATTTTCATTGAAAGCAAGTCTTAGAAGGCGGTAGATCTGTTCTAGGTGTGCAATTTCTATGCTCCTCATACTTATTTTTGCATATTGTACTTTCAGTTTTGTACACCGGGCTTCAAACAGCTTTAAATACAAATATTATCAAGACATTTCAGTGTTTCAGACGGTGCAGTAACTCTCTACAACAGGGTTTCAGACGGTGCAGTAACTCTCTATAACAGGGTTTCAGACGGTGCAGTAACTCTCTACAACAGGGTTTCAGACGGTGCAGTAACTCTCTACAACAGGGTTTCAGACGGTGCAGTAACTCTCTACAACAGGGTTTCAGACGGTGCAGTAACTCTCTATGACAGGGTTTCAGACGGTGCAGTAACTCTCTATAACAGGGTTTCAGACGGTGCAGTAACTCTCTACAACAGGGTTTCAGACGGTGCAGTAACTCTCTACAACAGGGTTTCAGACGGTGCAGTAACTCTCTACAACAGGGTTTCAGACGGTGCAGTAACTCTCTACAACAGGGTTTCAGACGGTGCAGTAACTCTCTACGACAGGGTTTCAGACGGTGCAGTAACTCTCTACAACAGGGTTTCAGACGGTGCAGTAACTCTCTACAACAGGGTTTCAGACGGTGCAGTAACTCTCTACAACGGGGTTTCAGACGGTGCAGTAACTCTCTACAACGGGGTTTCAGATGGTGCAGTAACTCTCTACAACAGGGTTTCAGACGGTGCAGTAACTCTCTATAACAGGGTTTCAGACGGTGCAGTAACTCTCTACAACGGGGTTTCAGACGGTGCAGTAACTCTCTACAACGGGGTTTCAGATGGTGCAGTAACTCTCTACAACAGGGTTTCAGACGGTGCAGTAACTCTCTATAACAGGGTTTCAGACGGTGCAGTAACTCTCTACAACGGGGTTTCAGACGGTGCAGTAACTCTCTACGACAGGGTTTCAGACGGTGCAGTAACTCTCTATAACAGGGTTTCAGACGGTGCAGTAACTCTCTACAACGGGGTTTCAGACGGTGCAGTAACTCTCTACAACGGGGTTTCAGACGGTGCAGTAACTCTCTACAACAGGGTTTCAGACGGTGCAGTAACTCTCTACAACGGGGTTTCAGACGGTGCAGTAACTCTCTACAACAGGGTTTCAGACGGTGCAGTAACTCTCTACGACGGGGTTTCAGACGGTGCAGTAACTCTCTACGACGGGGTTTCAGACGGTGCAGTAACTCTCTACGACGGGGTTTCAGACGGTGCAGTAACTCTCTACAACAGGGTTTCAGACGGTGCAGTAACTCTCTACAACAGGGTTTCAGACGGTGCAGTAACTCTCTACAACGGGGTTTCAGACGGTGCAGTAACTCTCTACAACGGGGTTTCAGACGGTGCAGTAACTCTCTACAACAGGGTTTCAGACGGTGCAGTAACTCTCTACAACGGGGTTTCAGACGGTGCAGTAAATCTCTACAACGGGGTTTCAGACAGTGCAGTAACTCTCTACAACAGGGTTTCAGACGGTGCAGTAACTCTCTACAACAGGGTTTCAGACGGTGCAGTAACTCTCTACAACAGGGTTTCAGACGGTGCAGTAACTCTCTACGACAGGGTTTCAGACGGTGCAGTAACTCTCTACGACAGGGTTTCAGACGGTGCAGTAACTCTCTACAACAGGGTTTCAGACGGTGCAGTAACTCTCTACAACAGGGTTTCAGACGGTGCAGTAACAGGGTTTCAGACGGTGCAGTAACTCTCTACAACAGGGTTTCAGACGGTGCAGTAACTCTCTACAACGGGGTTTCAGACGGTGCAGTAACTCTCTACAACGGGGTTTCAGACGGTGCAGTAACTCTCTACAACAGGGTTTCAGACGGTGCAGTAACTCTCTACAACAGGGTTTCAGACGGTGCAGTAACTCTCTACAACAGGGTTTCAGACGGTGCAGTAACTCTCTACAACAGGGTTTCAGACGGTGCAGTAACTCTCTACAACGGGGTTTCAGACGGTGCAGTAACTCTCTACGACAGGGTTTCAGACGGTGCAGTAACTCTCTACGACAGGGTTTCAGACGGTGCAGTAACTCTCTACAACAGGGTTTCAGACGGTGCAGTAACTCTCTACAACAGGGTTTCAGACGGTGCAGTAACTCTCTACAACAGGGTTTCAGACGGTGCAGTAACTCTCTACAACAGGGTTTCAGACGGTGCAGTAACTCTCTACAACAGGGTTTCAGACGGTGCAGTAACTCTCTACAACGGGGTTTCAGACGGTGCAGTAACTCTCTACAACAGGGTTTCAGACGGTGCAGTAACTCTACAACAGGGTTTCAGACGGTGCAGTAACTCTCTACAACAGGGTTTCAGACGGTGCAGTAACTCTCTACAACAGGGTTTCAGACGGTGCAGTAACTCTCTACAACGGGTTTCAGACGGTGCAGTAACTCTCTACAACAGGGTTTCAGACGGTGCAGTAACTCTCTACAACAGGGTTTCAGACGGTGCAGTAACTCTCTACAACAGGGTTTCAGACGGTGCAGTAACTCTCTACAACGGGGTTTCAGACGGTGCAGTAACTCTCTACAACAGGGTTTCAGACGGTGCAGTAACTCTCTACAACAGGGTTTCAGACGGTGCAGTAACTCTCTACAACAGGGTTTCAGACGGTGCAGTAACTCTCTACAACAGGGTTTCAGACGGTGCAGTAACTCTCTACAACGGGGTTTCAGACGGTGCAGTAACTCTCTACAACAGGGTTTCAGACGGTGCAGTAACTCTCTACAACAGGGTTTCAGACGGTGCAGTAACTCTCTACAACAGGGTTTCAGACGGTGCAGTAACTCTCTACAACAGGGTTTCAGACGGTGCAGTAACTCTCTACAACGGGGTTTCAGACGGTGCAGTAACTCTCTACAACAGGGTTTCAGACGGTGCAGTAACTCTCTACAACAGGGTTTCAGACGGTGCAGTAACTCTCTACAACGGGGTTTCAGACGGTGCAGTAACTCTACAACGGGGTTTCAGACGGTGCAGTAACTCTCTACGACAGGGTTTCAGACGGTGCAGTAACTCTCTACAACAGGGTTTCAGACGGTGCAGTAACTCTCTACAACAGGGTTTCAGACGGTGCAGTAACTCTCTACAACGGGGTTTCAGACGGTGCAGTAACTCTCTACAACAGGGTTTCAGACGGTGCAGTAACTCTCTACAACAGGGTTTCAGACGGTGCAGTAACTCTCTACAACGGGGTTTCAGACGGTGCAGTAACTCTCTACGACAGGGTGTCAGACGGTGCAGTAACTCTCTACCACAGGGTTTCAGACGGTGCAGTAACTCTCTACAACAGGGTTTCAGACGGTGCAGTAACTCTCTACAACAGGGTTTCAGACGGTGCAGTAACTCTCTACAACGGGGTTTCAGACGGTGCAGTAACTCTCTACAACAGGGTTTCAGACGGTGCAGTAACTCTCTACGACAGGGTTTCAGACGGTGCAGTAACTCTCTACAACAGGGTTTCAGACGGTGCAGTAACGACAGGGTTTCAGACGGTGCAGTAACTCTCTACAACAGGGTTTCAGACGGTGCAGTAACTCTCTATAACAGGGTTTCAGACGGTGCAGTAACTCTCTACAACGGGGTTTCAGACGGTGCAGTAACTCTCTACAACGGGGTTTCAGACGGTGCAGTAACTCTCTACAACGGGGTTTCAGATGGTGCAGTAACTCTCTACAACAGGGTTTCAGACGGTGCAGTAACTCTCTATAACAGGGTTTCAGACGGTGCAGTAACTCTCTACAACGGGGTTTCAGACGGTGCAGTAACTCTCTACGACAGGGTTTCAGACGGTGCAGTAACTCTCTATAACAGGGTTTCAGACGGTGCAGTAACTCTCTACAACGGGGTTTCAGACGGTGCAGTAACTCTCTACAACAGGGTTTCAGACGGTGCAGTAACTCTCTACAACAGGGTTTCAGACGGTGCAGTAACTCTCTACAACAGGGTTTCAGACGGTGCAGTAACTCTCTACAACTGGGTTTCAGACGGTGCAGTAACTCTCTACGACAGGGTTTCAGACGGTGCAGTAACTCTCTACGACAGGGTTTCAGACGGTGCAGTAACTCTCTACGACAGGGTTTCAGACGGTGCAGTAACTCTCTATGACAGGGTTTCAGACGGTGCAGTAACTCTCTATAACAGGGTTTCAGACGGTGCAGTAACTCTCTACAACAGGGTTTCAGACGGTGCAGTAACTCTCTACAACAGGGTTTCAGACGGTGCAGTAACTCTCTACAACAGGGTTTCAGACGGTGCAGTAACTCTCTACAACAGGGTTTCAGACGGTGCAGTAACTCTCTACGACAGGGTTTCAGACGGTGCAGTAACTCTCTACAACAGGGTTTCAGACGGTGCAGTAACTCTCTACAACAGGGTTTCAGACGGTGCAGTAACTCTCTACAACGGGGTTTCAGACGGTGCAGTAACTCTCTACAACGGGGTTTCAGATGGTGCAGTAACTCTCTACAACAGGGTTTCAGACGGTGCAGTAACTCTCTATAACAGGGTTTCAGACGGTGCAGTAACTCTCTACAACGGGGTTTCAGACGGTGCAGTAACTCTCTACAACGGGGTTTCAGACGGTGCAGTAACTCTCTACAACAGGGTTTCAGACGGTGCAGTAACTCTCTATAACAGGGTTTCAGACGGTGCAGTAACTCTCTACAACGGGGTTTCAGACGGTGCAGTAACTCTCTACGACAGGGTTTCAGACGGTGCAGTAACTCTCTATAACAGGGTTTCAGACGGTGCAGTAACTCTCTACAACGGGGTTTCAGACGGTGCAGTAACTCTCTACAACAGGGTTTCAGACGGTGCAGTAACTCTCTACAACAGGGTTTCAGACGGTGCAGTAACTCTCTACAACGGGGTTTCAGACGGTGCAGTAACTCTCTACAACAGGGTTTCAGACGGTGCAGTAACTCTCTACGACGGGGTTTCAGACGGTGCAGTAACTCTCTGACGGGGTTTCAGACGGTGCAGTAACTCTCTACGACGGGGTTTCAGACGGTGCAGTAACTCTCTACAACAGGGTTTCAGACGGTGCAGTAACTCTCTACAACAGGGTTTCAGACGGTGCAGTAACTCTCTACAACGGGGTTTCAGACGGTGCAGTAACTCTCTACAACAGGGTTTCAGACGGTGCAGTAACTCTCTACAACAGGGTTTCAGACGGTGCAGTAACTCTCTACAACGGGGTTTCAGACGGTGCAGTAAATCTCTACAACGGGGTTTCAGACAGTGCAGTAACTCTCTACAACAGGGTTTCAGACGGTGCAGTAACTCTCTACAACAGGGTTTCAGACGGTGCAGTAACTCTCTACAACAGGGTTTCAGACGGTGCAGTAACTCTCTACGACAGGGTTTCAGACGGTGCAGTAACTCTCTACAACAGGGTTTCAGACGGTGCAGTAACTCTCTACAACAGGGTTTCAGACGGTGCAGTAACTCTCTACAACAGGGTTTCAGACGGTGCAGTAACAGGGTTTCAGACGGTGCAGTAACTCTCTACAACAGGGTTTCAGACGGTGCAGTAACTCTCTACAACGGGGTTTCAGACGGTGCAGTAACTCTCTACAACAGGGTTTCAGACGGTGCAGTAACTCTCTACAACAGGGTTTCAGACGGTGCAGTAACTCTCTACAACAGGGTTTCAGACGGTGCAGTAACTCTCTACAACAGGGTTTCAGACGGTGCAGTAACTCTCTACAACAGGGTTTCAGACGGTGCAGTAACTCTCTACGACAGGGTTTCAGACGGTGCAGTAACTCTCTACGACAGGGTTTCAGACGGTGCAGTAACTCTCTACAACAGGGTTTCAGACGGTGCAGTAACTCTCTACAACAGGGTTTCAGACGGTGCAGTAACTCTCTACAACAGGGTTTCAGACGGTGCAGTAACTCTCTACAACAGGGTTTCAGACGGTGCAGTAACTCTCTACAACAGGGTTTCAGACGGTGCAGTAACTCTCTACAACAGGGTTTCAGACGGTGCAGTAACTCTCTACAACAGGGTTTCAGACGGTGCAGTAACTCTACAACAGGGTTTCAGACGGTGCAGTAACTCTCTACAACAGGGTTTCAGACGGTGCAGTAACTCTCTACAACAGGGTTTCAGACGGTGCAGTAACTCTCTACAACGGGGTTTCAGACGGTGCAGTAACTCTCTACAACAGGGTTTCAGACGGTGCAGTAACTCTCTACAACAGGGTTTCAGACGGTGCAGTAACTCTCTACAACAGGGTTTCAGACGGTGCAGTAACTCTCTACAACGGGGTTTCAGACGGTGCAGTAACTCTCTACAACAGGGTTTCAGACGGTGCAGTAACTCTCTACAACAGGGTTTCAGACGGTGCAGTAACTCTCTACAACAGGGTTTCAGACGGTGCAGTAACTCTCTACAACAGGGTTTCAGACGGTGCAGTAACTCTCTACAACGGGGTTTCAGACGGTGCAGTAACTCTCTACAACAGGGTTTCAGACGGTGCAGTAACTCTCTACAACAGGGTTTCATACGGTGCAGTAACTCTCTACAACAGGGTTTCAGACGGTGCAGTAACTCTCTACAACAGGGTTTCAGACGGTGCAGTAACTCTCTACAACGGGGTTTCAGACGGTGCAGTAACTCTCTACAACAGGGTTTCAGACGGTGCAGTAACTCTCTACAACAGGGTTTCAGACGGTGCAGTAACTCTCTACAACGTGGTTTCAGACGGTGCAGTAACTCTACAACAGGGTTTCAGACGGTGCAGTAACTCTCTACGACAGGGTTTCAGACGGTGCAGTAACTCTCTACAACAGGGTTTCAGACGGTGCAGTAACTCTCTACAACAGGGTTTCAGACGGTGCAGTAACTCTCTACAACAGGGTTTCAGACGGTGCAGTAACTCTCTACAACAGGGTTTCAGACGGTGCAGTAACTCTCTACAACAGGGTTTCAGACGGTGCAGTAACTCTCTACAACGGGGTTTCAGACGGTGCAGTAACTCTCTACGACAGGGTTTCAGACGGTGCAGTAACTCTCTACGACAGGGTTTCAGACGGTGCAGTAACTCTCTACAACAGGGTTTCAGACGGTGCAGTAACTCTCTACAACAGGGTTTCAGACGGTGCAGTAACTCTCTACAACGGGGTTTCAGACGGTGCAGTAACTCTCTACAACAGGGTTTCAGACGGTGCAGTAACTCTCTACGACAGGGTTTCAGACGGTGCAGTAACTCTCTACAACAGGGTTTCAGACGGTGCAGTAACTCTCTACAACAGGGTTTCAGACGGTGCAGTAACTCTCTACAACAGGGTTTCAGACGGTGCAGTAACTCTCTACAACAGGGTTTCAGACGGTGCAGTAACTCTCTACAACAGGGTTTCAGACGGTGCAGTAACTCTCTACAACAGGGTTTCAGACGGTGCAGTAACTGTCTACAACGGGGTTTCAGACAGTGCAGTAACTCTCTACAACAGGGTTTCAGACGGTGCAGTAACTCTCTACAACGGGGTTTCAGACGGTGCAGTAACTCTACAACGGGGTTTCAGACGGTGCAGTAACTCTCTACAACGGGGTTTCAGACGGTGCAGTAACTCTCTACAACTGGGTTTCAGACGGTGCAGTAACTCTCTACAACAGGGTTTGACGGTGCAGTAACTCTCTACAACAGGGTTTCAGACGGTGCAGTAACTCTCTACAACAGGGTTTCAGACGGTGCAGTAACTCTCTACAACGGGGTTTCAGACGGTGCAGTAACTCTCTACAACAGGGTTTCAGACGGTGCAGTAACTCTCTACAACGGGGTTTCAGACGGTGCAGTAACTCTCTACGACAGGGTTTCAGACGGTGCAGTAACGGGGTTTCAGATTTAACATACGTTTTCTGGCCAGTTGGTACACCTCGTATCTCATGCTTGGATAGTAGAAGTTGTCATCCAGCAGAATGACGAGTGGCGGCGGTGGTCGATCTGAAGGTGACGGGTAAGCCTGAGAAGAGCCCGCCGGTGTCCCGCAGACCTGAGAAGAGCCCGCCGGTGTCCCGCAGACCCGAGAAGAGCCCGCCGGTGTCCCGCAGACCCGAGAAGAGCCCGCCGGTGTCCCGCAGACCTGAGAAGAGCCCGTCGGTGTCCCGCAGACCCGAGAAGAGCCCGCCGGTGTCCCGCAGACCCGAGAAGAGCCCGCCGGTGTCCCGCAGACCCGAGAAGAGCCCGCCGGTGTCCCGCAGACCCGAGAAGAGCCCGCCGGTGTCCCGCAGACCCGAGAAGAGCCCGCCGGTGTCCCGCAGACCTGAGCGGCGTGAAGGAGACGACTCCGGGCATCCCTGTTGATCTGGTAGATGATTGGTGGTAGCTGATCTGTGGGACTCTGTAGGAACTGTTCAACACACCGCAGCACCTCTTGTCTGTGACCTTTCCATTCAGTCTGCTGAAAGACATGGGGTTGTGGCACAGTGACATGAGGAACACATTCACGACAAACCCTGTTCCTTCATTTCCATTCAGTCTGCTGAAAGACAAGGGGTTGTGGCACAGTGACATGAGGAATACATTTACGACAAACCCTGTTCCTTCATTTCCATTCAGTCTGCTGAAAGACATGGGGGTTGTGGCACAGTGACATGAGGAATACATTCACGACAAACCCTGTTGCCTATTTCAAATAGTATATCATATTGTAACGACCCTGGCTTTATAAGCGCTGGAAATCGAGCATGCTTTTGCGGCACAGTCGATAGCACGCCGGACCCGAGGGTTCGAGACCTGCTCCTTGCCGTTTCATTACAGTATCAATCAAACCTATGACGCATTTATATGGAAATTAACTCCCTTTTGATACTTTACAGGCAGTGTAATTCAATAATGCAGATTTGATTGAATTTCGGCACAAAAAAATCCCAGGTGGGTAGTTGAGCATTTACAGTTCTCAGTAGTCTACATGGATATAAACAGGATTTAGACTTGTAATGTACCGTCTGCGATCGCGGAATATCCTGCTCATCCTGGACTTCCTTCACATTGAACGCGTCACCGGGAATCAGGTCGTCGTAAGAAATGACAGCGGACCTCCATCCTCGTTGTGCAGAGTGAGAGTTGACCGCCTGCGCGAGCGTCGACTTTCCTGCTGCAGGTAAACCGCAGAGAACACACAAGCATATCCGGGTGCACATCGCAAATTAACACTATCTTCATTTAGATCCATCGACGGAACGATGTGTCACCTTTGCAACGTTATTAAACTATTATTTGTTGAGGAATGTCCTCTTCCTGACCCATAACAAGTCCACGTCATAATCCAGTACTTCTATGGTGGTTTTGGTAAGTATACTAGTTTATGGCCCAGTGCTGCCACCTGTGGTGCTGGAGGTTCTAGACAGTACAGTATCAAAGACCGGCTCAAACTGATTCTGCAACAGAAGTCCCCGTTTATACCAGATAAACGCACGCGTATATACACGTCATCGGGTCTAAGGGTCCTCTCGTGTCGAACTGCGCATGTGCACGCCGTCTCAAAGCCACTCCTTCGACAAGTTTTTCAAATCAAATCCTATTGGTCACATTTTTAGTAGATGACATTGGTCACATATTCGGCAGACGTTATTGCGGGTGTAGCGAAATGCTTGTGTTTCTAACGCCAACAGTGCAGTAATATCGAACAATTCACAACAATACACACACATCTAAAAGTAAATTAATGGAATAAGAAATGTAGAAATATTAACACGAGCAATGTCGCATTAACTAAAAAAACGTATATACATATGAAATTAGTAGAGCAGTATATATATATATATATATATACACACGCACAACACACACAACACAAACAGACCTATACACACACACCTATATATATATATATAACACAGCCATGTTATTTTCTACTGATTTCCACTGTTAGTCTACACCTGCTGTCTACAAAGTAAGTCAGAAATAATTTGATTAGACTTTTCAAACTCCGGCATGGTCTGTTTCACAAGCTTTACTAGAAATCTCGCGATGTTGCGCCTCTGGGTTTAGTAACTCTGGTAATATTCTACTGTACCTCTGGGTTTAGTAACTCTGGTAATATTCTACTGTACCTCTGGGTTTAGTAACTCTGGTAATATTCTACTGTACCTCTGGGTTTAGTAACTCTGGTAATATTCTACTGTACCTCTGGGTTTAGTAACTCTGGTAATATTCTACTGTACCTCTGGGTTTAGTAACTCTGGTAATATTCTACTGTACCTCTGGGTTTAGTAACTCTGGTAATATTCTACTGTACCTCTGGGTTTAGTAACTCTGGTAATATTCTAATGTAACTCTGGTAATATTCTACTGTACCTCTGGGTTTAGTAACTCTGGTAATATTCTACTGTACCTCTGGGTTTAGAAACTCTGGAAATATTCTACTGTACCTCTGGGTTTAGTAACTCTGGTAATATTCTACTGTACCTCTGGGTTTAGTAACTCTGGTAATATTCTACTGTACCTCTGGGTTTAGTAACTCTGGTAATATTCTACTGTACCTCTGGGTTTAGTAACTCTGGTAATATTCTACTGTACCTCTGGGTTTAGTAACTCTGGTAATATTCTAATGTAACTCTGGTAATATTCTACTGTACCTCTGGGTTTAGTAACTCTGGTAATATTCTACTGTACCTCTGGGTTTAGAAACTCTGGAAATATTCTACTGTACCTCTGGGTTTAGTAACTCTGGTAATATTCTACTGTACCTCTGGGTTTAGTAACTCTGGTAATATTCTACTGTACCTCTGGGTTTAGTAACTCTGGTAATATTCTACTGTACCTCTGGTAATATTCTACTGTACCTCTGGGTTTAGTAACTCTGGTAATATTCTACTGTAACTCTGGTAATATTCTACTGTAACTCTGGGTTTAGAAACTCTGGTAATATTCTACTGTACCTCTGGGTTTAGTAACTCTGGTAATATTCTACTGTACCTCTGGGTTTAGTAACTCTGGTAATATTCTACTGTACCTCTGGGTTTAGTAACTCTGGTAATATTCTACTGTACCTCTGGGTTTAGTAACTCTGGTAATATTCTACTGTACCTCTGGGTTTAGTAACTCTGGTAATATTCTACTGTACCTCTGGGTTTAGTAACTCTGGTAATATTCTACTGTACCTCTGGGTTTAGTAACTCTGGTAATATTCTACTGTACCTCTGGGTTTAGTAACTCTGGTAATATTCTACTGTACCTCTGGGTTTAGTAACTCTGGTAATATTCTACTGTACCTCTGGGTTTAGTAACTCTGGTAATATTCTACTGTACCTCTGGGTTTAGTAACTCTGGTAATATTCTACTGTACCTCTGGGTTTAGTAACTCTGGTAATATTCTACTGTACCTCGGAATGAAATATTGGCCTAATAAAACAATGGACAATAAGGCAGGAAATATTATATTACATTTTTATTATGAGTAACATTTAAATATTTTTTTAAAAATCTTGTAAACCGCTCATAAAATAAATTGAGCCTTTCTGGAACTGAACAATATCAACAATATGTATATTTTTTATTACAAAATATGTTACCTTCATTTCCATGGTAATAATGTAAAAAGCAATATCTTAAAACAGTCCCTGTCACCAAATCATGTTCCTGCAATAAAATGTTTTTTAAATTATTATTATTTTTAGATATCCACAAACAAACAAACATACTAATGTGAGTAAAATACAAATATGAAATTTACAATAACGAATAAGGGAAGAGCCCCCCCATTATGATCGAAGGGGTGTTCCTGTCGGGGTTAATGCTTGGGAGGGATGGGTTTGGGAAGAGCCCCCCATTATGTTCGAAGGGGTGTTCCTGTCGGGGTTAATGCTTGGGATGGATGGGTTTGGGAAGAGCCCCCCCATTATGTTAGAAGGGGTGTCCCTGTTGGGGTTAATGCTTGGGAGGGATGGGTTTGGGAAGAGCCCCCCATTATGTTAGAAGGGGTGTTCCTGTCGGGGTTAATGCTTGGTAGGGATGGGTTTGGGAAGAGCCCCCCCATTATGTTCGAAGGGGTGTTCCTGTCGGGGTTAATGCTTGGGAGGGATGGGTTTGGGAAGAGCCCCCCCATTATGTTCGAAGGGGTGTCCCTGTCAGGGTTAATGCTTGGGAGGGATGGGTTTTGGAAGAGCCCCCCATTATGTTCGAAGGGGTGTCCCTGTCAGGGTTAATGCTTGGGAGGGATGGGTTTGGGAAGAGCCCCCCATTATGTTCGAAGGGGTGTCCCTGTCGGGGTTAATGCTTGGGAGGGATGGGTTTGGGAAGAGCCCCCATTATGTTCGAAGGGTGTTCCTGTCGGGGTTAATGCTTGGGAGGGATGGGTTTGGGAAGAGCCCCCATTATGTTCGAAGGGTTTTCCTGTTGGGGTTAATGCTTGGGAGGGATGGGTTTGGGAAGAGCCCCCATTATGTTCGAAGGGTGTTCCTGTCGGGGTTAATGCTTGGGAGGGATGGGTTTGGGAAGAGCCCCCATTATGTTCGAAGGTGTCCCTGTCGGGGTTAATGCTTGGGAGGGATGGGTTTGGGAAGAGCCCCCATTATGATCGAAGGGTGTTCCTGTCGGGGTTAATGCTTGGGAGGGATGGGTTTGGGAAGAGCCCCCATTATGTTCGAAGGGGTGTCCCTGTCGGGGTTAATGCTTGGGAGGGATGGGTTTGGGAAGAGCCCCCATTATGTTCGAAGGGGTGTTCCTGTCGGGGTTAATGCTTGGGAGGGATGGGTTTGGGAAGAGCCCCCCCATTATGTTCGAAGGGGTGTCCCTGTCGGGGTTAATGCTTGGGAGGGATGGGTTTGGGAAGAGCCCCCCCATTATGTTCGAAGGGGTGTCCCTGTCGGGGTTAATGCTTGGGAGGGATGGGTTTGGGAAGAGCCCCCCCATTATGTTCGAAGGGGTGTCCCTGTCAGGGTTAATGCTTGGGAGGGATGGGTTTGGGAAGAGCCCCCCATTATGTTCGAAGGGGTGTCCCTGTCGGGGTTAATGCTTGGGAGGGATGGGTTTGGGAAGAGCCCCCCCATTATGTTAGAAGGGGTGTTCCTGTCGGGGTTAATGCTTGGTAGGGATGGGTTTGGGAAGAGCCCCCCCATTATGTTCGAAGGGGTGTTCCTGTCGGGGTTAATGCTTGGGAGGGATGGGTTTGGGAAGAGCCCCCCCATTATGTTCGAAGGGGTGTCCCTGTCAGGGTTAATGCTTGGGAGGGATGGGTTTGGGAAGAGCCCCCATTATGTTCGAAGGGGTGTCCCTTATGTTCGAAGGGTTAATGCTTGGGAGGGATGGGTTTGGGAAGAGCCCCCCATTATGTTCGAAGGGTGTCCCTGTCGGGGTTAATGCTTGGGAGGGATGGGTTTGGGAAGAGCCCCCCATTATGTTCGAAGGGTTTCCTGTCGGGGTTAATGCTTGGGAGGGATGGGTTTGGGAAGAGCCCCCATTATGTTCGAAGGGGTTTCCTGTCGGGGTTAATGCTTGGGAGGGATGGGTTTGGGAAGAGCCCCCATTATGTTCGAAGGGGTGTTCCTGTCGGGGTTAATGCTTGGGAGGGATGGGTTTGGGAAGAGCCCCCATTATGTTCGAAGGGTGTCCCTGTCGGGGTTAATGCTTGGGAGGGATGGGTTTGGGAAGAGCCCCCATTATGTTCGAAGGGGTGTTCCTGTCGGGGTTAATGCTTGGGAGGGATGGGTTTGGGAAGAGCCCCCATTATGTTCGAAGGGGTGTTCCTGTCGGGGTTAATGCTTGGGAGGGATGGGTTTGGGAAGAGCCCCCATTATGTTCGAAGGGGTGTTCCTGTCGGGGTTAATGCTTGGGAGGGATGGGTTTGGGAAGAGCCCCCATTATGTTCGAAGGGTGTTCCTGTCGGGGTTAATGCTTGGGAGGGATGGGTTTGGGAAGAGCCCCCATTATGTTCGAAGGGGTGTCCCTGTCAGGGTTAATGCTTGGGAGGGATGGGTTTGGGAAGAGCCCCCATTATGTTCGAAGGGTGTCCCTGTCAGGGTTAATGCTTGGGAGGGATGGGTTTGGGAAGAGCCCCCATTATGTTCGAAGGGGTGTCCCTGTGGGGTTAATGCTTGGGAGGGATGGGTTTGGGAAGAGCCCCCATTATGTTCGAAGGGGTGTTCCTGTCGGGGTTAATGCTTGGGAGGGATGGGTTTGGGAAGAGCCCCCATTATGTTCGAAGGGGTTTTCCTGTCGGGGTTAATGCTTGGGAGGGATGGGTTTGGGAAGAGCCCCCATTATGTTCGAAGGGGTGTTCCTGTCGGGGTTAATGCTTGGGAGGGATGGGTTTGGGAAGAGCCCCCATTATGTTCGAAGGGTGTCCCTGTCGGGGTTAATGCTTGGGAGGGATGGGTTTGGGAAGAGCCCCCATTATGTTCGAAGGGGTGTTCCTGTCGGGGTTAATGCTTGGGAGGGATGGGTTTGGGAAGAGCCCCCATTATGTTCGAAGGGGTGTTCCTGTCGGGGTTAATGCTTGGGAGGGATGGGTTTGGGAAGAGCCCCCCCATTATGTTCGAAGGGGTGTTCCTGTCGGGGTTAATGCTTGGGAGGGATGGGTTTGGGAAGAGCCCCCCATTATGTTCGAAGGGGTGTCCCTGTCGGGGTTAATGCTTGGGAGGGATGGGTTTGGGAAGAGCCCCCATTATGTTCGAAGGGGTGTTCCTGTCGGGGTTAATGCTTGGGAGGGATGGGTTTGGGAAGAGCCCCCCCATTATGTTCGAAGGGGTGTCCCTGTCAGGGTTAATGCTTGGGAGGGATGGGTTTGGGAAGAGCCCCCATTATGTTCGAAGGGGTGTCCCTGTCAGGGTTAATGCTTGGGAGGGATGGGTTTGGGAAGAGCCCCCATTATGTTCAAGGGGTGTCCTGTCGGGGTTAATGCTTGGGAGGGATGGGTTTGGGAAGAGCCCCCATTATGTTCGAAGGGGTGTTCCTGTCGGGGTTAATGCTTGGGAGGGATGGGTTTGGGAAGAGCCCCCATTATGTTCGAAGGGGTTTTCCTGTCGGGGTTAATGCTTGGGAGGGATGGGTTTGGGAAGAGCCCCCATTATGTTCGAAGGGGTGTTCCTGTCGGGGTTAATGCTTGGGAGGGATGGGTTTGGGAAGAGCCCCCATTATGTTCGAAGGGGTGTCCCTGTCGGGGTTAATGCTTGGGAGGGATGGGTTTGGGAAGAGCCCCCATTATGTTCGAAGGGTGTTCCTGTCGGGGTTAATGCTTGGGAGGGATGGGTTTGGGAAGAGCCCCCATTATGTTCGAAGGGGTTTTCCTGTCGGGGTTAATGCTTGGGAGGGATGGGTTTGGGAAGAGCCCCCATTATGTTCGAAGGGGTGTCCCTGTCGGGGTTAATGCTTGGGAGGGATGGGTTTGGGAAGAGCCCCCATTATGTTCGAAGGGGTGTCCTGTCGGGGTTAATGCTTGGGAGGGATGGGTTTGGGAAGAGCCCCCCATTATGTTCGAAGGGGTGTTCCTGTCGGGGTTAATGCTTGGGAGGGATGGGTTTGGGAAGAGCCCCCCCATTATGTTCGAAGGGGTGTCCCTGTCAGGGTTAATGCTTGGGAGGGATGGGTTTGGGAAGAGCCCCCCATTATGTTCGAAGGGGTGTCCCTGTCAGGGTTAATGCTTGGGAGGGATGGGTTTGGGAAGAGCCCCCCATTATGTTCGAAGGGGTGTCCCTGTCGGGGTTAATGCTTGGGAGGGATGGGTTTGGGAAGAGCCCCCCCATTATGTTCGAAGGGGTGTTCCTGTCGGGGTTAATGCTTGGGAGGGATGGGTTTGGGAAGAGCCCCCCATTATGTTCGAAGGGGTTTTCCTGTCGGGGTTAATGCTTGGGAGGGATGGGTTTGGGAAGAGCCCCCCCATTATGTTCGAAGGGGTGTTCCTGTCGGGGTTAATGCTTGGGAGGGATGGGTTTGGGAAGAGCCCCCATTATGTTCGAAGGGGTGTCCCTGTCGGGGTTAATGCTTGGGAGGGATGGGTTTGGGAAGAGCCCCCATTATGTTCGAAGGGTGTTCCTGTCGGGGTTAATGCTTGGGAGGGATGGGTTTGGGAAGAGCCCCCATTATGTTCGAAGGGGTGTTCCTGTCGGGGTTAATGCTTGGGAGGGATGGGTTTGGGAAGAGCCCCCATTATGTTTGAAGGGGTGTTCCTGTCGGGGTTAATGCTTGGGAGGGATGGGTTTGGGAAGAGCCCCCATTATGTTCGAAGGGGTGTTCCTGTCGGGGTTAATGCTTGGGAGGGATGGGTTTGGGAAGAGCCCCCATTATGTTCGAAGGGGTGTCCCTGTCGGGGTTAATGCTTGGGAGGGATGGGTTTGGGAAGAGCCCCCATTATGTTCGAAGGGGTGTTCCTGTCGGGGTTAATGCTTGGGAGGGATGGGTTTGGGAAGAGCCCCCATTATGTTCGAAGGGGTGTCCTGTCGGGGTTAATGCTTGGGAGGGATGGGTTTGGGAAGAGCCCCCATTATGTTCGAAGGGGTGTTCCTGTCGGGGTTAATGCTTGGGAGGGATGGGTTTGGGAAGAGCCCCCATTATGTTCGAAGGGGTGTTCCTGTCGGGGTTAATGCTTGGGAGGGATGGGTTTGGGAAGAGCCCCCCCATTATGTTCGAAGGGGTGTTCCTGTCGGGGTTAATGCTTGGGAGGGATGGGTTTGGGAAGAGCCCCCCCATTATGTTCGAAGGGGTGTTCCTGTCGGGGTTAATGCTTGGGAGGGATGGGTTTGGGAAGAGCCCCCCCATTATGTTCGAAGGGGTGTCCCTGTCGGGGTTAATGCTTGGGAGGGATGGGTTTGGGAACACCTGGGCCTTGCTGGGGGAGAGGTGGCTGGGAGGCAGGAGGTTGGTTCCAATGGTTGTTTTCTCCAAACCTAAGTGGCAGATTAAAACTCAAATCAACATTAAAACATAAAACATACAACTAAGGCGTTTGTAATATGGACACTCCCCCCCCCCCCAATGTGCTACGATAAAGCATTAATACCTGGGTCCTGAGGTAGAGGATGGTGGATATGTAGGCATTGGCTGGAAACAGATGAAGAGAGCAGAATTACTACATCATGTAAACTGGTTAATAAGTCACGTACTGGAAAAGGTCTGTTTGTTATTTTATATTACTCCCATGACCAGGCTAGATCTGTGTTGTATAGTCCACTCCCAACCAGGCTAGGTCTGTTTGTGTTGTATAGCCCACTCCCATGACCAGGCTAGATCTGTGTTGTATAGTCCACTCCCATGACCAGGCTAGGTCTGTTTGTGTTGTATAGTCCACTCCCATGACCAGGCTAGATCTGTTTGTTGTATAGCCCACTCCCATGACCAGGCTAGATCTGTGTTGTATAGTCCACTCCCATGACCAGGCTAGATCTGTGTTGTATAGCCCACTCCCATGACCAGGCTAGATCTGTGTGTGTATAGTCCACTCCCATGACCAGGCTAGATCTGTT
Source organism: Oncorhynchus keta (assembly GCF_023373465.1). Taxonomy (NCBI): domain Eukaryota; kingdom Metazoa; phylum Chordata; class Actinopteri; order Salmoniformes; family Salmonidae; genus Oncorhynchus; species Oncorhynchus keta. The sequence goes on along the minus strand of NW_026287801.1, from coordinate 30,173 downwards.
TGTGTTGTATAGCCCACTCCCATGACCAGGCTAGATCTGTTTGTGTTGTATAGTCCACTCCCATGACCAGGCTAGATCTGTTTGTGTTGTATAGCCCACTCCCATGACCAGGCTAGATCTGTTTGTGTTGTATAGCCCACTCCCATGACCAGGCTAGATCTGTGTTGTATAGCCCACTCCCATGACCAGGCTAGGTCTGTTTGTGTTGTATAGCCCACTCCCATGACCAGGCTAGATCTGTGTTGTATAGCCCACTCCCATGACCAGGCTAGATCTGTTTGTGTTGTATAGCCCACTCCCATGTCCAGGCTAGATCTGTGTTGTATAGTCCACTCCCATGACCAGGCTAGATCTGTTTGTGTTGTATAGCCCACTCCCATGACCAGGCTAGATCTGTGTTGTATAGCCCACTCCCATGACCAGGCTAGATCTGTTTGTGTTGTATAGCCCACTCCCATGACCAGGCTAGATCTGTTTGTATAGCCCACTACCATGACCAGGCTAGATCTGTTTGTGTAGCCCACTCCCATGACCAGGCTAGATCTGTTTGTGTAGCCCACTCCCATGACCAGGCTAGATCTGTTTGTATAGCCCACTCCCATGACCAGGCTAGATCTGTGTTGTATAGCCCACTCCCATGACCAGGCTAGATCTGTGTTGTATAGCCCACTCCCATGACCAGGCTAGATCTGTGTTGTATAGTCCACTCCCATGACCAGGCTAGATCTGTGTTGTATAGCCCACTCCCATGACCAGGCTAGATCTGTGTTGTATAGTCCACTCCCATGACCAGGCTAGATCTGTTTGTGTTGTATAGTCCACTCCCATGACCAGGCTAGATCTGTGTTGTATAGCCCACTCCCATGACCAGGCTAGATCTGTGTTGTATAGTCCACTCCCATGACCAGGCTAGATCTGTGTTGTATAGCCCACTCCCATGACCAGGCTAGATCTGTGTTGTATAGCCCACTCCCATGACCAGGCTAGATCTGTGTTGTATAGCCCACTCCCATGACCAGGCTAGATCTGTGTTGTATAGTCCACTCCCATGACCAGGCTAGATCTGTTTGTGTTGTATAGCCCACTCCCATGACCAGGCTAGATCTGTGTTGTATAGTCCACTCCCATGACCAGGCTAGATCTGTGTTGTATAGCCCACTCCCATGACCAGGCTAGATCTGTGTTGTATAGCCCACTCCCATGACCAGGCTAGATCTGTGTTGTATAGCCCACTCCCATGACCAGGCTAGATCTGTGTTGTATAGTCCACTCCCATGACCAGGCTAGATCTGTGTTGTATAGTCCACTCCCATGACCAGGCTAGATCTGTTTGTGTTGTATAGTCCACTCCCATGACCAGGCTAGATCTGTTTGTGTTGTATAGCCCACTCCCATGACCAGGCTAGATCTGTTTGTGTTGTATAGTCCACTCCCATGACCAGGCTAGATCTGTGTTGTATAGTCCACTCCCATGACCAGGCTAGATCTGTTTGTGTAGCCCACTCCCATGACCAGGCTAGATCTGTGTTGTATAGCCCACTCCCATGACCAGGCTAGATCTGTGTTGTATAGCCCACTCCCATGACCAGGCTAGATCTGTGTTGTATAGCCCACTCCCATGACCAGGCTAGATCTGTGTTGTATAGCCCACTCCCATGACCAGGCTAGATCTGTTTGTGTTGTATAGTCCACTCCCATGACCAGGCTAGATCTGTTTGTATAGCCCACTCCCATGACCAGGCTAGATCTGTTTTGTATAGCCCACTCCCATGACCAGGCTAGATCTGTGTTGTATAGCCCACTCCCATGACCAGGCTAGATCTGTTTGTATAGCCCACTCCCATGACCAGGCTAGATCTGTTTGTATAGTCCACTCCCATGACCAGGCTAGATCTGTGTTGTATAGTCCACTCCAATGACCAGGCTAGATCTGTTTGTGTTGTATAGTCCACTCCCATGACCAGGCTAGATCTGTGTTGTATAGCCCACTGCCATGACCAGGCTAGGTCTGTTTGTGTTGTATAGCCCACTCCCATGACCAGGCTAGATCTGTGTTGTATAGCCCACTCCCATGACCAGGCTAGGTCTGTTTGTGTTGTATAGCCCACTCCCATGACCAGGCTAGATCTGTGTTGTATAGCCCACTCCCATGACCAGGCTAGATCTGTTTGTGTAGCCCACTCCCATGACCAGGCTAGATCTGTGTTGTGTAGACCACTCCCATGACCAGGCTAGATCTGTTTGTGTTGTATAGCCCACTCCCATGACCAGGCTAGATCTGTGTTGTATAGCCCACTCCCATGACCAGGCTAGATCTGTGTTGTATAGTCCACTCCCATGACCAGGCTAGATCTGTGTTGTATAGTCCACTCCCATGACCAGGCTAGATCTGTGTTGTATAGCCCACTCCCATGACCAGGCTAGATCTGTGTTGTATAGCCCACTCCCATGACCAGGCTAGATCTGTTTGTGTTGTATAGTCCACTCCCATGACCAGGCTAGATCTGTGTTGTATAGCCCACTCCCATGACCAGGCTAGATCTGTGTTGTATAGCCCACTCCCATGACCAGGCTAGATCTGTTTGTGTTGTATAGCCCACTCCCATGACCAGGCTAGATCTGTGTTGTATAGTCCACTCCCATGACCAGGCTAGATCTGTTTGTGTTGTATAGTCCACTCCCATGACCAGGCTAGATCTGTGTTGTATAGCCCACTCCCATGACCAGGCTAGATCTGTGTTGTATAGCCCACTCCCATGACCAGGCTAGATCTGTGTTGTATAGCCCACTCCCATGACCAGGCTAGATCTGTTTGTGTTGTATAGCCCACTCCCATGACCAGGCTACATCTGTTTGTGTTGTATAGCCCACTCCCATGACCAGGCTAGATCTGTTGTGTTGTATAGCCCACTCCCATGACCAGGCTACATCTGTTTGTGTTGTATAGCCCACTCCCATGACCAGGCTAGATCTGTTTGTGTTGTATAGCCCACTCCCATGACCAGGCTAGATCTGTGTTGTATAGTCCACTCCCATGACCAGGCTAGATCTGTGTTGTATAGCCCACTCCCATGACCAGGCTAGATCTGTGTTGTATAGTCCACTCCCATGACCAGGCTAGGTCTGTTTGTGTTGTATAGTCCACTCCCATGACCAGGCTAGATCTGTTTGTGTTGTATAGCCCACTCCCATGACCAGGCTAGATCTGTTTGTGTAGCCCACTCCCATGACCAGGCTAGATCTGTGTTGTATAGCCCACTCCCATGACCAGGCTAGATCTGTGTTGTATAGTCCACTCCCATGACCAGGCTAGATCTGTGTTGTATAGCCCACTCCCATGACCAGGCTAGATCTGTTTTGTATAGCCCACTCCCATGACCAGGCTAGATCTGTGTTGTATAGCCCACTCCCATGACCAGGCTAGATCTGTTTGTATAGCCCACTCCCATGACCAGGCTAGATCTGTTTGTATAGTCCACTCCCATGACCAGGCTAGATCTGTGTTGTATAGTCCACTCCAATGACCAGGCTAGATCTGTTTGTGTTGTATAGTCCACTCCCATGACCAGGCTAGATCTGTGTTGTATAGCCCACTGCCATGACCAGGCTAGGTCTGTTTGTGTTGTATAGCCCACTCCCATGACCAGGCTAGATCTGTGTTGTATAGCCCACTCCCATGACCAGGCTAGGTCTGTTTGTGTTGTATAGCCCACTCCCATGACCAGGCTAGATCTGTGTTGTATAGCCCACTCCCATGACCAGGCTAGATCTGTTTGTGTAGCCCACTCCCATGACCAGGCTAGATCTGTGTTGTGTAGACCACTCCCATGACCAGGCTAGATCTGTTTGTGTTGTATAGCCCACTCCCATGACCAGGCTAGATCTGTGTTGTATAGCCCACTCCCATGACCAGGCTAGATCTGTGTTGTATAGTCCACTCCCATGACCAGGCTAGATCTGTGTTGTATAGTCCACTCCCATGACCAGGCTAGATCTGTGTTGTATAGCCCACTCCCATGACCAGGCTAGATCTGTGTTGTATAGCCCACTCCCATGACCAGGCTAGATCTGTTTGTGTTGTATAGTCCACTCCCATGACCAGGCTAGATCTGTGTTGTATAGCCCACTCCCATGACCAGGCTAGATCTGTGTTGTATAGCCCACTCCCATGACCAGGCTAGATCTGTTTGTGTTGTATAGCCCACTCCCATGACCAGGCTAGATCTGTGTTGTATAGTCCACTCCCATGACCAGGCTAGATCTGTTTGTGTTGTATAGTCCACTCCCATGACCAGGCTAGATCTGTGTTGTATAGCCCACTCCCATGACCAGGCTAGATCTGTGTTGTATAGCCCACTCCCATGACCAGGCTAGATCTGTGTTGTATAGCCCACTCCCATGACCAGGCTAGATCTGTTTGTGTTGTATAGCCCACTCCCATGACCAGGCTACATCTGTTTGTGTTGTATAGCCCACTCCCATGACCAGGCTAGATCTGCTTGTGTTGTATAGCCCACTCCCATGACCAGGCTACATCTGTTTGTGTTGTATAGCCCACTCCCATGACCAGGCTAGATCTGTTTGTGTTGTATAGCCCACTCCCATGACCAGGCTAGATCTGTGTTGTATAGTCCACTCCCATGACCAGGCTAGATCTGTGTTGTATAGCCCACTCCCATGACCAGGCTAGATCTGTGTTGTATAGTCCACTCCCATGACCAGGCTAGGTCTGTTTGTGTTGTATAGTCCACTCCCATGACCAGGCTAGATCTGTTTGTGTTGTATAGCCCACTCCCATGACCAGGCTAGATCTGTTTGTGTAGCCCACTCCCATGACCAGGCTAGATCTGTGTTGTATAGCCCACTCCCATGACCAGGCTAGATCTGTGTTGTATAGTCCACTCCCATGACCAGGCTAGATCTGTGTTGTATAGCCCACTCCCATGACCAGGCTAGATCTGTGTTGTATAGTCCACTCCCATGACCAGGCTAGATCTGTGTTGTATAGTCCACTCCCATTACCAGGCTAGATCTGTGTTGTATAGCCCACTCCCATGACAAGGCTAGATCTGTTTGTGTTGTATAGCCCACTCCCATGACCAGGCTAGATCTGTTTGTATAGCCCACTACCATGACCAGGCTAGATCTGTTTGTGTAGCCCACTCCCATGACCAGGCTAGATCTGTTTGTGTAGCCCACTCCCATGACCAGGCTAGATCTGTTTGTATAGCCCACTCCCATGACCAGGCTAGATCTGTGTTGTATAGCCCACTCCCATGACCAGGCTAGATCTGTGTTGTATAGCCCACTCCCATGACCAGGCTAGATCTGTGTTGTATAGTCCACTCCCATGACCAGGCTAGATCTGTGTTGTATAGCCCACTCCCATGACCAGGCTAGATCTGTTTGTGTTGTATAGTCCACTCCCATGACCAGGCTAGATCTGTTTGTGTTGTATAGTCCACTCCCATGACCAGGCTAGATCTGTGTTGTATAGCCCACTCCCATGACCAGGCTAGATCTGTGTTGTATAGTCCACTCCCATGACCAGGCTAGATCTGTGTTGTATAGCCCACTCCCATGACCAGGCTAGATCTGTGTTGGGTAGCCCACTCCCATGACCAGGCTAGATCTGTGATGTATAGCCCACTCCCATGACCAGGCTAGATCTGTGTTGTATAGTCCACTCCCATGACCAGGCTAGATCTGTTTGTGTTGTATAGTCCACTCCCATGACCAGGCTAGATCTGTGTTGTATAGTCCCACTCCCATGACCAGGCTAGATCTGTTTGTTGTATAGCCCACTCCCATGACCAGGCTAGATCTGTGTTGTATAGCCCACTCCCATGACCAGGCTAGATCTGTGTTGTATAGCCCACTCCCATGACCAGGCTAGATCTGTTTGTGTTGTATAGTCCACTCCCATGACCAGGCTAGATCTGTTTGTGTTGTATAGTCCACTCCCATGACCAGGCTAGATCTGTTTGTGTTGTATAGCCCACTCCCATGACCAGGCTAGATCTGTTTGTGTTGTATAGTCCACTCCCATGACCAGGCTAGATCTGTGTTGTATAGTCCACTCCCATGACCAGGCTAGATCTGTGTTGTATAGCCCACTCCCATGACCAGGCTAGATCTGTGTTGTATAGCCCACTCCCATGACCAGGCTAGATCTGTGTTGTATAGCCCACTCCCATGACCAGGCTAGATCTGTGTTGTATAGTCCACTCCCATGACCAGGCTAGATCTGTTTGTGTTGTATAGTCCACTCCCATGACCAGGCTAGATCTGTTTGTGTTGTATAGTCCACTCCCATGACCAGGCTAGATCTGTTTGTATAGTCCACTCCCATGACCAGGCTAGATCTGTGTTGTATAGCCCACTCCCATGACCAGGCTAGATCTGTGTTGTATAGTCCACTCCCATGACCAGGCTAGATCTGTGTTGTATAGTCCACTCCCATGACCAGGCTAGATCTGTTTGTGTTGTATAGCCCACTCCCATGACCAGGCTAGATCTGTGTTGTATAGCCCACTCCCATGACCAGGCTAGATCTGTTTGTGTTGTATAGCCCACTCCCATGAACAGGCTAGATCTGTTTGTATAGCCCACTACCATGACCAGGCTAGATCTGTTTGTGTAGCCCACTCCCATGACCAGGCTAGATCTGTTTGTATAGCCCACTCCCATGACCAGGCTAGATCTGTGTTGTATAGCCCACTCCCATGACCAGGCTAGATCTGTGTTGTATAGCCCACTCCCATGACCAGGCTAGATCTGTGTTGTATAGTCCACTCCCATGACCAGGCTAGATCTGTGTTGTATAGCCCACTCCCATGACCAGGCTAGATCTGTGTTGTATAGTCCACTCCCATGACCAGGCTAGATCTGTTTGTGTTGTATAGTCCACTCCCATGACCAGGCTAGATCTGTGTTGTATAGCCCACTCCCATGACCAGGCTATATCTGTGTTGTATAGTCCACTCCCATGACCAGGCTAGATCTGTGTTGTATAGTCCACTCCCATGACCAGGCTAGATCTGTGTTGTATAGTCCACTCCCATGACCAGGCTAGATCTGTGTTGTATAGCCCACTCCCATGACCAGGCTAGATCTGTGTTGTATAGTCCACTCCCATGACCAGGCTAGATCTGTTTGTGTTGTATAGCCCACTCCCATGACCAGGCTAGATCTGTGTTGTATAGTCCACTCCCATGACCAGGCTAGATCTGTGTTGTATAGCCCACTCCCATGACCAGGCTAGATCTGTGTTGTATAGCCCACTCCCATGACCAGGCTAGATCTGTGTTGTATAGTCCACTCCCATGACCAGGCTAGATCTGTTTGTGTTGTATAGTCCACTCCCATGACCAGGCTAGATCTGTTTGTGTTGTATAGTCCACTCCCATGACCAGGCTAGATCTGTTTGTGTTGTATAGCCCACTCCCATGACCAGGCTAGATCTGTTTGTGTTGTATAGTCCACTCCCATGACCAGGCTAGATCTGTGTTGTATAGTCCACTCCCATGACCAGGCTAGATCTGTTTGTATAGCCCACTCCCATGACCAGGCTAGATCTGTGTTGTATAGCCCACTCCCATGACCAGGCTAGATCTGTGTTGTATAGCCCACTCCCATGACCAGGCTAGATCTGTGTTGTATAGTCCACTCCCATGACCAGGCTAGGTCTGTTTGTGTTGTATAGTCCACTCCCATGACCAGGCTAGGTCTGTTTGTGTTGTATAGCCCACTCCCATGACCAGGCTAGATCTGTGTTGTATAGTCCACTCCCATGACCAGGCTAGATCTGTTTGTATAGCCCACTCCCATGACCAGGCTAGATCTGTGTTGTATAGCCCACTCCCATGACCAGGCTAGATCTGTGTTGTATAGCCCACTCCCATGACCAGGCTAGATCTGTGTTGTATAGTCCACTCCCATGACCAGGCTAGATCTGTTTGTGTTGTATAGCCCACTCCCATGACCAGGCTAGATCTGTTTGTGTTGTATAGCCCACTCCCATGACCAGGCTAGATCTGTTTGTGTAGTCCACTCCCATGACCAGGCTCGATCTGTGTTGTATAGTCCACTCCCATGACCAGGCTAGATCTGTGTTGTATAGTCCACTCCCATGACCAGGCTAGATCTGTGTTGTATAGCCCACTCCCATGACCAGGCTAGATCTGTTTGTGTTGTATAGCCCACTCCCATGACCAGGCTAGATCTGTGTTGTATAGCCCACTCCCATGACAAGGCTAGATCTGTTTGTGTTGTATAGCCCACTCCCATGAACAGGCTAGATCTGTTTGTATAGCCCACTACCATGACCAGGCTAGATCTGTTTGTGTAGCCCACTCCCATGACCAGGCTAGATCTGTTTGTGTAGCCCACTCCCATGACCAGGCTAGATCTGTGTTGTATAGCCCACTCCCATGACCAGGCTAGATCTGTGTTGTATAGCCCACTCCCATGACCAGGCTAGATCTGTGTTGTATAGTCCACTCCCATGACCAGGCTAGATCTGTGTTGTATAGCCCACTCCCATGACCAGGCTAGATCTGTGTTGTATAGTCCACTCCCATGACCAGGCTAGATCTGTTTGTGTTGTATAGTCCACTCCCATGACCAGGCTAGATCTGTGTTGTATAGCCCACTCCCATGACCAGGCTAGATCTGTGTTGTATAGTCCACTCCCATGACCAGGCTAGATCTGTGTTGTATAGCCCACTCCCATGACCAGGCTAGATCTGTGTTGTATAGCCCACTCCCATGACCAGGCTAGATCTGTGTTGTATAGCCCACTCCCATGACCAGGCTAGATCTGTGTTGTATAGTCCACTCCCATGACCAGGCTAGATCTGTTTGTGTTGTATAGCCCACTCCCATGACCAGGCTAGATCTGTGTTGTATAGTCCACTCCCATGACCAGGCTAGATCTGTGTTGTATAGCCCACTCCCATGACCAGGCTAGATCTGTGTTGTATAGCCCACTCCCATGACCAGGCTAGATCTGTGTTGTATAGCCCACTCCCATGACCAGGCTAGATCTGTGTTGTATAGTCCACTCCCATGACCAGGCTAGATCTGTTTGTGTTGTATAGTCCACTCCCATGACCAGGCTAGATCTGTTTGTGTTGTATAGTCCACTCCCATGACCAGGCTAGATCTGTTTGTGTTGTATAGCCCACTCCCATGACCAGGCTAGATCTGTTTGTGTTGTATAGTCCACTCCCATGACCAGGCTAGATCTGTGTTGTATAGTCCACTCCCATGACCAGGCTAGATCTGTTTGTATAGCCCACTCCCATGACCAGGCTAGATCTGTGTTGTATAGCCCACTCCCATGACCAGGCTAGATCTGTGTTGTATAGCCCACTCCCATGACCAGGCTAGATCTGTGTTGTATAGTCCACTCCCATGACCAGGCTAGGTCTGTTTGTGTTGTATAGTCCACTCCCATGACCAGGCTAGATCTGTTTGTGTTGTATAGCCCACTCCCATGACCAGGCTAGATCTGTGTTGTATAGCCCACTCCCATGACCAGGCTAGATCTGTGTTGTATAGTCCACTCCCATGACCAGGCTAGATCTGTGTTGTATAGTCCACTCCCATTACCAGGCTAGATCTGTGTTGTATAGCCCACTCCCATGACAAGGCTAGATCTGTTTGTGTTGTATAGCCCACTCCCATGACCAGGCTAGATCTGTTTGTATAGCCCACTACCATGACCAGGCTAGATCTGTTTGTGTAGCCCACTCCCATGACCAGGCTAGATCTGTTTGTGCAGCCCACTCCCATGACCAGGCTAGATCTGTTTGTATAGCCCACTCCCATGACCAGGCTAGATCTGTGTTGTATAGCCCACTCCCATGACCAGGCTAGATCTGTGTTGTATAGCCCACTCCCATGACCAGGCTAGATCTGTGTTGTATAGTCCACTCCCATGACCAGGCTAGATCTGTGTTGTATAGCCCACTCCCATGACCAGGCTAGATCTGTGTTGTATAGTCCACTCCCATGACCAGGCTAGATCTGTTTGTGTTGTATAGTCCACTCCCATGACCAGGCTAGATCTGTGTTGTATAGCCAGACCAGGCTAGATCTGTGTTGTATAGCCCACTCCCATGACCAGGCTAGATCTGTGTTGTATAGTCCACTCCCATGACCAGGCTAGATCTGTGTTGTATAGCCCACTCCCATGACCAGGCTAGATCTGTGTTGTATAGCCCACTCCCATGACCAGGCTAGATCTGTGTTGTATAGTCCACTCCCATGACCAGGCTAGATCTGTTTGTGTTGTATAGCCCACTCCCATGACCAGGCTAGATCTGTGTTGTATAGTCCACTCCCATGACCAGGCTAGATCTGTGTTGTATAGCCCACTCCCATGACCAGGCTAGATCTGTGTTGTATAGTCCACTCCCATGACCAGGCTAGATCTGTGTTGTATAGCCCACTCCCATGACCAGGCTAGATCTGTGTTGTATAGTCCACTCCCATGACCAGGCTAGATCTGTTTGTGTTGTATAGTCCACTCCCATGACCAGGCTAGATCTGTTTGTGTTGTATAGCCCACTCCCATGACCAGGCTAGATCTGTTTGTGTTGTATAGCCCACTCCCATGACCAGGCTAGATCTGTTTGTGTTGTATAGTCCACTCCCATGACCAGGCTAGATCTGTGTTGTATAGTCCACTCCCATGACCAGGTTAGATCTGTTTGTATAGCCCACTCCCATGACCAGGCTAGATCTGTGTTGTATAGCCCACTCCCATGACCAGGCTAGATCTGTGTTGTATAGCCCACTCCCATGACCAGGCTAGATCTGTGTTGTATAGTCCACTCCCATGACCAGGCTAGGTCTGTTTGTGTTGTATAGTCCACTCCCATGACCAGGCTAGATCTGTTTGTGTTGTATAGCCCACTCCCATGACCAGGCTAGATCTGTTTGTGTAGCCCACTCCCATGACCAGGCTAGATCTGTGTTGTATAGCCCACTCCCATGACCAGGCTAGATCTGTGTTGTATAGTCCACTCCCATGACCAGGCTAGATCTGTGTTGTATAGCCCACTCCCATGACCAGGCTAGATCTGTGTTGTATAGTCCACTCCCATGACCAGGCTAGATCTGTGTTGTATAGTCCACTCCCATTACCAGGCTAGATCTGTGTTGTATAGCCCACTCCCATGACAAGGCTAGATCTGTTTGTGTTGTATAGCCCACTCCCATGACCAGGCTAGATCTGTTTGTATAGCCCACTACCATGACCAGGCTAGATCTGTTTGTGTAGCCCACTCCCATGACCAGGCTAGATCTGTTTGTGTAGCCCACTCCCATGACCAGGCTAGATCTGTTTGTATAGCCCACTCCCATGACCAGGCTAGATCTGTGTTGTATAGCCCACTCCCATGACCAGGCTAGATCTGTGTTGTATAGCCCACTCCCATGACCAGGCTAGATCTGTGTTGTATAGTCCACTCCCATGACCAGGCTAGATCTGTGTTGTATAGCCCACTCCCATGACCAGGCTAGATCTGTGTTGTATAGTCCACTCCCATGACCAGGCTAGATCTGTTTGTGTTGTATAGTCCACTCCCATGACCAGGCTAGATCTGTGTTGTATAGCCCACTCCCATGACCAGGCTAGATCTGTGTTGTATAGTCCACTCCCATGACCAGGCTAGATCTGTGTTGTATAGCCCACTCCCATGACCAGGCTAGATCTGTGTTGTATAGCCCACTCCCATGACCAGGCTAGATCTGTGTTGTATAGCCCACTCCCATGACCAGGCTAGATCTGTGTTGTATAGTCCACTCCCATGACCAGGCTAGATCTGTTTGTGTTGTATAGCCCACTCCCATGACCAGGCTAGATCTGTGTTGTATAGTCCACTCCCATGACCAGGCTAGATCTGTGTTGTATAGCCCACTCCCATGACCAGGCTAGATCTGTGTTGTATAGCCCACTCCCATGACCAGGCTAGATCTGTGTTGTATAGCCCACTCCCATGACCAGGCTAGATCTGTGTTGTATAGTCCACTCCCATGACCAGGCTAGATCTGTTTGTGTTGTATAGTCCACTCCCATGACCAGGCTAGATCTGTTTGTGTTGTATAGCCCACTCCCATGACCAGGCTAGATCTGTTTGTGTTGTATAGCCCACTCCCATGACCAGGCTAGATCTGTTTGTGTTGTATAGTCCACTCCCATGACCAGGCTAGATCTGTTTGTGTTGTATAGTCCACTCCCATGACCAGGCTAGATCTGTGTTGTATAGCCCACTCCCATGACCAGGCTAGATCTGTGTTGTATAGTCCACTCCCATGACCAGGCTAGATCTGTGTTGTATAGCCCACTCCCATGACCAGGCTAGATCTGTGTTGTATAGCCCACTCCCATGACCAGGCTAGATCTGTGTTGTATAGCCCACTCCCATGACCAGGCTAGATCTGTGTTGTATAGTCCACTCCCATGACCAGGCTAGATCTGTTTGTGTTGTATAGCCCACTCCCATGACCAGGCTAGATCTGTGTTGTATAGTCCACTCCCATGACCAGGCTAGATCTGTGTTGTATAGCCCACTCCCATGACCAGGCTAGATCTGTGTTGTATAGCCCACTCCCATGACCAGGCTAGATCTGTGTTGTATAGCCCACTCCCATGACCAGGCTAGATCTGTGTTGTATAGTCCACTCCCATGACCAGGCTAGATCTGTTTGTGTTGTATAGTCCACTCCCATGACCAGGCTAGATCTGTTTGTGTTGTATAGTCCACTCCCATGACCAGGCTAGATCTGTTTGTGTTGTATAGCCCACTCCCATGACCAGGCTAGATCTGTTTGTGTTGTATAGCCCACTCCCATGACCAGGCTAGATCTGTGTTGTATAGTCCACTCCCATGACCAGGCTAGATCTGTTTGTATAGCCCACTCCCATGACCAGGCTAGATCTGTGTTGTATAGCCCACTCCCATGACCAGGCTAGATCTGTGTTGTATAGCCCACTCCCATGACCAGGCTAGATCTGTGTTGTATAGCCCACTCCCATGACCAGGCTAGATCTGTTTTGTATAGCCCACTCCCATGACCAGGCTAGATCTGTGTTGTATAGCCCACTCCCATGACCAGGCTAGATCTGTTTGTATAGCCCACTCCCATGACCAGGCTAGATCTGTTTGTATAGTCCACTCCCATGACCAGGCTAGATCTGTGTTGTATAGTCCACTCCAATGACCAGGCTAGATCTGTTTGTGTTGTATAGTCCACTCCCATGACCAGGCTAGATCTGTGTTGTATAGCCCACTCCCATGACCAGGCTAGGTCTGTTTGTGTTGTATAGCCCACTCCCATGACCAGGCTAGATCTGTGTTGTATAGCCCACTCCCATGACCAGGCTAGGTCTGTTTGTGTTGTATAGCCCACTCCCATGACCAGGCTAGATCTGTGTTGTATAGCCCACTCCCATGACCAGGCTAGATCTGTTTGTGTAGCCCACTCCCATGACCAGGCTAGATCTGTGTTGTGTAGACCACTCCCATGACCAGGCTAGATCTGTTTGTGTTGTATAGCCCACTCCCATGACCAGGCTAGATCTGTGTTGTATAGCCCACTCCCATGACCAGGCTAGATCTGTGTTGTATAGTCCACTCCCATGACCAGGCTAGATCTGTGTTGTATAGTCCACTCCCATGACCAGGCTAGATCTGTGTTGTATAGCCCACTCCCATGACCAGGCTAGATCTGTGTTGTATAGCCCACTCCCATGACCAGGCTAGATCTGTTTGTGTTGTATAGTCCACTCCCATGACCAGGCTAGATCTGTGTTGTATAGCCCACTCCCATGACCAGGCTAGATCTGTGTTGTATAGCCCACTCCCACGACCAGGCTAGATCTGTTTGTGTTGTATAGCCCATTCCCATGACCAGGCTAGATCTGTGTTGTATAGTCCACTCCCATGACCAGGCTAGATCTGTTTGTGTTGTATAGTCCACTCCCATGACCAGGCTAGATCTGTGTTGTATAGCCCACTCCCATGACCAGGCTAGATCTGTGTTGTATAGCCCACCCCATGACCAGGCTAGATCTGTGTTGTATAGCCCACTCCCATGACCAGGCTACATCTGTTTGTGTTGTATAGCCCACTCCCATGACCAGGCTACATCTGTTTGTGTTGTATAGCCCACTCCCATGACCAGGCTAGATCTGCTTGTGTTGTATAGCCCACTCCCATGACCAGGCTACATCTGTTTGTGTTGTATAGCCCACTCCCATGACCAGGCTAGATCTGTTTGTGTTGTATAGCCCACTCCCATGACCAGGCTAGATCTGTGTTGTATAGTCCACTCCCATGACCAGGCTAGATCTGTGTTGTACAGCCCACTCCCATGACCAGGCTAGATCTGTGTTGTATAGTCCACTCCCATGACCAGGCTAGGTCTGTTTGTGTTGTATAGTCCACTCCCATGACCAGGCTAGATCTGTTTGTGTTGTATAGCCCACTCCCATGACCAGGCTAGATCTGTTTGTGTAGCCCACTCCCATGACCAGGCTAGATCTGTGTTGTATAGCCCACTCCCATGACCAGGCTAGATCTGTGTTGTATAGTCCACTCCCATGACCAGGCTAGATCTGTGTTGTATAGCCCACTCCCATGACCAGGCTAGATCTGTGTTGTATAGTCCACTCCCATGACCAGGCTAGATCTGTGTTGTATAGTCCACTCCCATTACCAGGCTAGATCTGTGTTGTATAGTCCACTCCCATGACCAGGCTAGGTCTGTGTTGTATAGCCCACTCCCATGACCAGGCTAGGTCTGTGTTGTATAGCCCACTCCCATGACCAGGCTAGATCTGTGTTGTATAGTCCACTCCCATGACCAGGCTAGATCTGTTTGTATAGTCCACTCCCATGACCAGGCTAGATCTGTGTTGTATAGTCCACTCCCATGACCAGGCTAGATCTGTGTTGTATAGTCCACTCCCATGACCAGGCTAGATCTGTGTTGTATAGCCCACTCCCATGACCAGGCTAGATCTGTTTGTATAGCCCACTCCCATGACCAGGCTAGATCTGTGTTGTATAGTCCACTCCCATGACCAGGCTAGATCTGTTTGTATAGCCCACTCCCATGACCAGGCTAGGTCTGTTTGTGTTGTATAGCCCACTCCCATGACCAGGCTAGATCTGTGTTGTAGAGTCCACTCCCATGACCAGGCTAGGTCTGTTTGTGTTGTATAGTCCACTCCCATGACCAGGCTAGATCTGTGTTGTATAGCCCACTCCCATGACCAGGCTAGGTCTGTTTGTGTTGTATAGTCCACTCCCATGACCAGGCTAGATCTGTGTTGTATAGTCCACTCCCATGACCAGGCTAGATCTGTGTTGTATAGTCCACTCCCATGACCAGGCTAGATCTGTTTGTATAGTCCACTCCCATGACCAGGCTAGATCTGTGTTGTATAGCCCACTCCCATGACCAGGCTAGATCTGTGTTGTATAGTCCACTCCCATGACCAGGCTAGATCTGTTTGTGTTGTATAGTCCACTCCCATGACCAGGCTAGATCTGTTTGTATAGTCCACTCCCATGACCAGGCTAGATCTGTGTTGTATAGCCCACTCCCATGACCAGGCTAGATCTGTGTTGTATAGCCCACTCCCATGACCAGGCTAGGTCTGTTTGTGTTGTATAGTCCACTCCCATGACCAGGCTAGATCTGTGTTGTATAGTCCACTCCCATGACCAGGCTAGGTCTGTTTGTGTTGTATAGCCCACTCCCATGACCAGGCTAGATCTGTGTTGCATAGTCCACTCCCATGACCAGGCTAGGTCTGTTTGTGTTGTATAGCCCACTCCCATGACCAGGCTAGATCTGTGTTGTATAGCCCACTCCCATGACCAGGCTAGATCTGTGTTGTATAGTCCACTCCCATGACCAGGCTAGATCTGTGTTGTATAGTCCACTCCCATGACCAGGCTAGATCTGTGTTGTATAGTCCACTCCCATGACCAGGCTAGATCTGTGTTGTATAGCCCACTCCCATGACCAGGCTAGATCTGTGTTGTATAGCCCACTCCCATGACCAGGCTAGATCTGTGTTGTATAGCCCACTCCCATGACCAGGCTAGATCTGTTTGTGTTGTATAGCCCACTCCCATGACCAGGCTAGATCTGTTTGTGTTGTATAGTCCACTCCCATGACCAGGCTAGATCTGTTTGTGTTGTATAGCCCACTCCCATGACCAGGCTAGATCTGTGTTGTATAGCCCACTCCCATGACCAGGCTAGATCTGTTTGTGTTGTATAGCCCACTCCCATGACCAGGCTAGATCTGTGTTGTATAGCCCACTCCCATGACCAGGCTAGATCTGTTTGTGTTGTATAGCCCACTCCCATGACCAGGCTAGATCTGTGTTGTATAGCCCACTCCCATGACCAGGCTAGATCTGTTTGTATAGCCCACTACCATGACCAGGCTAGATCTGTGTTGTATAGCCCACTCCCATGACCAGGCTAGATCTGTGTTGTATAGTCCACTCCCATGACCAGGCTAGATCTGTGTTGTATAGTCCACTCCCATGACCAGGCTAGATCTGTGTTGTATAGCCCACTCCCATGGCCAGGCTATATCTGTTTGTGTTGTATAGCCCACTCCCATGACCAGGCTAGATCTGTGTTGTATAGTCCACTCCCATGACCAGGCTAGATCTGTTTGTATAGCCCACTCCCATGACCAGGCTAGATCTGTGTTGTATAGTCCACTCCCATGACCAGGCTAGATCTGTTTGTATAGCCCACTCCCATGACCAGGCTAGATCTGTGTTGTATAGTCCACTCCCATGACCAGGCTAGATCTGTTTGTATAGCCCACTCCCATGACCAGGCTAGATCTGTTTGTATAGTCCACTCCCATGACCAGGCTAGATCTGTTTTGTATAGCCCACTCCCATGACCAGGCTAGATCTGTGTTGTATAGCCCACTCCCATGACCAGGCTAGATCTGTTTGTATAGCCCACTCCCATGACCAGGCTAGATCTGTTTGTATAGTCCACTCCCATGACCAGGCTAGATCTGTGTTGTATAGCCCACTCCCATGACCAGGCTAGATCTGTTTGTATAGCCCACTCCCATGACCAGGCTAGATCTGTGTTGTATAGCCCACTCCCATGACCAGGCTAGATCTGTGTTGTATAGCCCACTCCCATGACCAGGCTAGATCTGTGTTGTATAGCCCACTCCCATGACCAGGCTAGATCTGTGTTGTATAGTCCACTCCCATGACCAGGCTAGATCTGTTTGTATAGTCCACTCCCATGACCAGGCTAGATCTGTTTGTATAGCCCACTACCATGACCTGTATTCTCATCTGACCAAAGCACCGGTTCCAATGAAACATTCATAATCTACATTTATCGATGGCCATCTCATTGAAATCCTGTGGTTTGAATGGAGGAGGGCAGTACACAAGCACAGACAAAGGATATGAAGGATCTGTATGGAGGAATGGTCTAAGACTTACCTTTGAGAATGATGTATTAAATAATATAATTTCAATTTTTTTAATAGATCAATTTTTTTAATAGATGAGTATTTGAATAATTTTTGCTCATTTTTATCAAGGGTGTCAATATCAGATCCCACTGTACATGTAGTGGAACTGTTTACCTGAGGGGGTGGGGCCTGTGTTGCTGGGGAACAGTTCACCCGAGGGGGTGGGGCCTGTGTTGCTGGGAGAACAGTTTACCTGAGGGGGTGGGGCCTGTGTTGCTGGGCGAACAGTTTACCTGAGGGGTGGGGCCTGTGTTGCTGGGAGAACATTTTACCTGAGGGGGTGGGGCTTGTGTTGCTGGGGGACCAGTTTACCTGAGGGGTGGGGCCTGTGTTGCTGGGAGAACAGTTTACCTGAGGGGTGGGGCCTGTGTTCCTGGGAGAACAGTTCACCCGAGGGGGGTGGGGCCTGTGTTGCTGGGAGAACAGTTCACCTGAGGGGTGGGGCATGTGTTGCTGGGAGAACAGTTTACCCGAGGGGTGGGGCCTGTGTTGCTGGGGAGAACAGTTTACCGGAGGGGGTGGGGCCTGTGTTGCTGGGAGAACAGTTTACCTGAGGGGTGGGGCCTGTGTTGCTGGGAGAACAGTTTACCTGAGGGGGGGGCCTGTGTTGCTGGGGGAACAGTTCACCCGAGGGGGTGGGGCCTGTGTTGCTGAGGGGAACAGTTTACCTGAGGGGTGGGGCCTGTGTTGCTGGGGGAACAGTTTACCTGAGGGGTGGGGCCTGTGTTGCTGGGAGAACAGTTTACCTGAGGGGGTGAGGCCTGTGTTGCTGGGGGAACAGTTCACCCGAGGGGTGGGGCCTGTGTTGCTGGGGAAAACAGTTTACCTGAGGGGTGGGGCCTGTGTTGCTGGGAGAACAGTTCACCTGAGGGTGTGGGGCGTGTGTTGCTGGGAGAACAGCCTTTGGGGCCTGTGTTGCTGGGGAGAACAGCTTACCTGAGATGGTGGGGCCTGTGTTGCTGGGAGAACAGTTTACCTGAGGGGGTGGGGCCTGTGTTGCTGGGAGAACAGTCTACCTGAGGGGTGGGGCCTGTGTTGCTGAGGGGAACAGTTTACCTGAGGGGTGGGGGCCTGTGTTGCTGGGGAGAACAGTTTACCTGAGGGGGTGGGGGCCTGTGTTGCTGGGGAGAACAGTTTACCTGAGGGGTGGGGCCTGTGTTGCTGGGAGAACAGTTTACCCGAGGGGGTGGGGCATGTGTTGCTGGGGGAACAGTTTACCCGAGGGGTGGGGCCTGTGTTGCTGGGAGAACAGTTCACCCGAGGGGTGGGGCTTGTGTTGCTGGGGGAACAGTTTACCTGAGGGGTGGGGCCTGTGTTGCTGCGAGAACAGTTTACCTGAGGGGGTGGGGCCTGTGTTGCTGGGGAGAACAGTTTACCTGAGGGGTGGGGCCTGTGTTGCTGGGAGAACAGTTTACCCGAGGGGTGGGGCATGTGTTGCTGGGGGAACAGTTTACCCGAGGGGTGGGGCCTGTGTTGCTGGGAGAACAGTTCACCCGAGGGGTGGGGCTTGTGTTGCTGGGGGAACAGTTTACCTGAGGGGGTGGGGCCTGTGTTGCTGCGAGAACAGTTTACCTGAGGGGTGGGGCCTGTGTTGCTGGGGGAACAGTTTACCTGAGGGGTGGGGCCTGTGTTGCTGGGGGGAACAGTTTACCTGAGGGGGTGTGGCCTGTGTTGCTGAGGGGAACAGTTTACCTGAGGGGGTGGGGCCTGTGTTGCTGGGGAGAACAGTTTACCTGAGGGGGTGTGGCCTGTGTTGCTGGAGGTTGTGTCGTTGGTTGTTTCGGGGCATTGCCATTCGCTTGGCCATTTGCTGTGTTTCCTGACCTGCGTACATTAGAAATCATCATGTGAAATGCAACAGCTGTGACCCAGACAAAGGCACCCAGTTTTACATACTATATGCTTTTAATCTCATACAATTTCTACGTCACACAACCTGTTAAACTAATCACAGACGTGCCACCATCTAGGTTTGAACAGTTTTGTGATGAGATGAACCCAATTTACAGAGACAAGAATCTCTATTGACATTTTGTTGGTTTACTCATAATCTAGGTGTCCATAAGCTACAGTTGAAGTCGGGAGTTTACATACACTTGGGTTGGAGTCATTAAAACTCATTTATCAACCACTCCACACATTTCTTGTTAACAAACTATAGTTTTGGCAAGTCGGTGAGGACATCTACTTTGTGCATGACACAAGTAATTTTTCCAACAATTGTTTACAGACAGATTATTTCACTGTATCACAATTCCAGTGGGGGCAGAAGTTTACATTCACTAAGTTGACTGTGCCTTTAAACAGCTTGGAACATTCCAGAAAATTATGTCATGGCTTTAGAAGCTTCTGACGAGTCCTATATCAACATAACCTGAAAGGCCGCTCAGCAAGGGAGAAGCCACTGCTCCAAAACCGCCATAAAGCCAGACTACGGTTTGCAACTGCACATGGGGACAAAGATCGTACTTTTGGAGAAATGTACTCTGGTCTGATGAAACGAAAATAGAACTGTTTGGCCATAATGACCATCGTTATGTTTGGAGGAAAAAGGGGGATGCTTGCAAGTTGAAGAACACCATCCCAACCGTGAAGCACGGGGATGGCAGCATCATGTTGTGGGGTGGTAGCATCATGTTGTGGGGGTGGCAGCATCATGTTGTGGGGGTGGCAGCATCATGTTGTGGGGGTGGCAGCATCATGTTGTGGGGTGGCAGCATCATGTTGTGGGGGGTGGCAGCATCATGTTGTGGGGGTGGCAGCATCATGTTGTGGGGGTGGCAAACATGTTGTGGGGGTGGCAGCATCATGTTGTGGGGTGGCAGCATCATGTTGTGGGGTGGCAGCATCATGTTGTGGGGGTGGCAGCATCATGTTGTGGGGGTGGCAGCATCATGTTGTGGGGTGGCATCATGTTGTGGGGGTGGCAGCATCATGTTGTGGGGGTGGCAGCATCATGTTGTGGGGTGGCAGCATCATGTTGTGGGGGTGGCAGACTATGTTGTGGGGGTGGCAGCATCATGTTGTGGGGTGGCAGCATCATGTTGTGGGGGTGGCAGCATCATGTTGTGGGGGTGGCAGCATCATGTTGTGGGGTGGCAGCATCATGTTTTGGGGTGGTAGCATCATGTTGTGGGGGGTGGCAGCATCATGTTGTGGGGTGGTAGCATCATGTTGTGGGGGGTGGCAGCATCATGTTGTGGGGGTGGCAGCATCATGTTGTGGGGGTGGCAGCATCATGTTGTGGGGGTGCAGCATCATGTTGTGGGGGTGGCAGCATCATGTTGTGGGGTGGCATCATGTTGGGGGTGGCAGCATCATGTTGTGGGGGTGCTTTGCTGCAGGAGGGACTGGTGCACTTCACAAAATAGATGGCATCATGAGGAAGGGAAATTATGTTGATATATTGAAGCAACATCTCAAGACATCAGTCAGGAAGTTAAAGCTTGGGGGTCTTCCAAATGGACAATGACCCCAAACATACATCCAAAGTTGTCACAAATGGCTTAAGGACAAAAAAGTCAAGGTATTGGAGTGGCCATCACAAAGCCAAGACCTCAATACCAAAGAAAAATTGTGGGCAGAACTGAAAGCGTGTTCGAGCAAGGAGGCCTACAAACCTGACTCGGTTACACCAGCTCTGTCAGGAGGCCTACAAACCTGACTCAGTTACACCAGTTCTGTCAGAAGAAATGGGCCAAAATTCACCCAACACATTGTGGGAAGCCTGTGGAAGGCTACCGAAACGCTTGACCGGGTTAAACAATTTAAAGGCAATGCTACCAAATACTAATTGAGTGTATGTTAACTTCTGACCAACTGGGAATGTGATGAAAGAAATACAAGCTGAAATAAATCATTCTCTACTATTATTCTGACATTTCACATTCTTAAAATAAAGTGGTGATCCTAACTGACCTAAAACAGGGAATTTTTTACTCTGATTAAATGTCAAGAATTGTGAACAACTGAGTTTAAATGTAATTTGGCTAAGGTGTAAGTAAACTTCCAACTTCAACTGTAAGTGTCCATAGCTAGGTGTCCATCCAATTAGCGATAGAAGCGTGGTGATAGACAGTGTTTACCTAGAGCGTGGTGATAGACAGTGTTTACCTAGAGCGTGGTGATAGACAGTGTTTACCTAGAGCGTGGTGATAGACAGTGTTTACCTAGAGCGTGGTGATAGACAGTGTTTACCTAGAGCGTGGTGATAGACAGTGTTTACCTAGAGCGTGGTGATAGACAGTGTTTACCTGGAGCGTGGTGATAGACAGTGTTTACCTAGACCGTGGTGATAGACAGTGTTTACCTAGAGTGTGGTGATAGACAGTGTTTACCTAGAGCGTGGTGATAGACAGTGTTTACCTAGAGCGTGGTGATAGACAGTGTTTACCTAGAGCGTGTGATAGACAGTGTTTACCTGAGAGCGTGGTGATAGACAGTGTTTACCTAGAGCGTGGTGATAGACAGTGTTTACCTAGAGCGTGGTGATAGACAGTGTTTACCTGGAGCGTGGTGATAGACAGTGTTTACCTAGAGCGTGGTGATAGACAGTGTTTACCTAGAGCGTGGTGATAGACAGTGTTTACCTAGAGCGTGGTGATAGACAGTGTTTACCTAGAGCGTGGTGATAGACAGTGTTTACCTAGAGCGTCTGGAGCGTGGTGATAGACAGTGTTTACCTAGAGCGTGGTGATAGACAGTGTTTACCTAGAGCGTGGTGATAGACAGTGTTTACCTAGAGCGTGGTGATAGACAGTGTTTACCTAGAGCGTGGTGATAGACAGTGTTTACCTAGAGCGCCTGGAGCGTGGTGATAGACAGTGTTTACCTAGAGCCGTAGTGATAGACAGTGTTTACCTAGAGCGTGGTGATAGACAGTGTTTACAGCGTGGTGATAGACAGTGTTTACCTAGAGCGTGGTGATAGACAGTGTTTACCTAGAGCGTGGTGATAGACAGTGTTTACCTAGAGCGTGGTGATAGACAGTGTTTACCTAGAGCGTCTGGAGCGTGTGATAGACAGTGTTTACCTAGAGCGTGGTGATAAACAGTGTTTACCTAGAGCGTGGTGATAGACAGTGTTTACCTAGAGCGTGGTGATAGACAGTGTTTACCTAGAGCGTGGTAATAGACAGTGTTTACCTAGAGCGTGGTGATAAAACAGTGTTTACCTAGAGCGTGGTGATAGACAGTATTTACCTAGAGCGTAGTGATAGACAGTGTTTACCTAGAGCGTGGTGATAGACAGTGTTTACCTAGGGCGTGGTGATAGACAGTGTTTACCTAGAGCGTGGTGATAGACAGTGTTTACCTAGAGCGTGGTAATAGACAGTGTTTACCTAGAGCGTGGTAATAGACAGTGTTTACCTAGAGCGTGGTGATAGACAGTGTTTACCTAGAGCGTGGTAATAGACCGTGTTTACCTAGAGCGTGGTGATAGACAGTGTTTACCTAGAGCGTGGTGATAGACAGTGTTTACCTAGAGCGTGGTGATAGACAGTGTTTACCTAGAGCGTGGTGATAGACAGTGTTTACCTAGAGCGTGGTGATAGACAGTGTTTACCTAGAGCGTGGTGATAGACAGTGTTTACCTAGAGCGTGGTGATAGACAGTGTTTACCTAGAGCGTGGTGATAGACTGTGTTTACCCTAGAGCGTGGTGATAGACAGTGTTTACCTAGAGCGTGGGAGCTGATAGACAGTGTTTACCTAGAGCGTGGTGATAGACAGTGTTTACCTAGAGTGTGGTGATAGACAGTGTTTACCTAGAGCGTGGTGATAGACAGTGTTTACCTAGAGCGTGGTGATAGACAGTGTTTACCTAGAGCGTGGTGATAGACAGTGTTTACCTAGAGCGTGGTGATAGACAGTGTTTACCTGAGCGCGGTGATAGACAGTGTTTACCTAGAGCGCGTGGTGATAGACAGTGTTTACCTAGACGTGGTGATAGACAGTGTTTACCTAGAGCTCTGGAGCGTGGGTGATAGACAGTGTTTACCTAGAGCGTGGTGATAGACAGTGTTTACCTAGAGCGTGGTGATAGACAGTGTTTACCTAGAGCGTGGTGATAGACAGTGTTTACCTAGAGCGTGGTGATAGACAGTGTTTACCTAGAGCGTGGTGATAGACAGTGTTTACCTAGAGCGTGGTGATAGACAGTGTTTACCTAGAGCGTGGTGATAGACAGTGTTTACCTAGAGCGTGGTGATAGACAGTGTTTACCTGAGCGTAGTGATAGACAGTGTTTACCTAGGAGCGTGGTGATAGACAGTGTTTACCTAGAGCGTGTGATAGACAGTGTTTACCTGGAGCGTGGTGATAGACAGTGTTTACCTAGAGCGCGGTGATAGACAGTGTTTACCTAGAGCGTGGTGATAGACAGTGTTTACCTAGAGCGTAGTGATAGACAGTGTTTACCTAGAGCGTGGTGATAGACAGTGTTTACCTAGAGCGTGGTGATAGACAGTGTTTACCTAGAGCGTGGTGATAGACAGTGTTTACCTAGAGCGTGGTGATAGACAGTGTTTACCTAGAGCGTGGTGATAGACAGTGTTTACCTAGAGCGTGGTGTTTAGACAGTGTTTACCTAGAGCGTGGTGATAGACAGTGTTTACCTAGAGCGTGATGATAGACAGTGTTTACCTAGAGCGTGGTGATAGACAGTGTTTACCTAGAGCGTGGTAATAGACAGTGTTTACCTAGAGCGTGGTGATAGACAGTGTTTACCTAGAGCGTGGTGATAGACAGTGTTTACCTAGAGCGTGGTGATAGACAGTGTTTACCTAGAGCATGGTGATAGACAGTGTTTACCTAGAGCGTGGTAATAGACAGTGTTTACCTAGAGCCTGGAGCGTGGTGATAGACAGTGTTTACCTAGAGCGTGGTGATAAACAGTGTTTAATTGGAGCGTGGTGATAGACAGTGTTTACCTAGAGCGTGGTGATAGACAGTGTTTACCTAGAGCGTGGTAATAGACAGTGTTTACCTAGAGCGTGGTGATAGACAGTGTTTACCTAGAGCGTGGTGATAGACAGTGTTTACCTAGAGCGTGGTGATAGACAGTGTTTACCTAGAGCGTGGTAATAGACAGTGTTTACCTGGAGCGTCTGGAGCGTGGGGTCCTTTGAGGCATCTTTCCAGGGTATCCCTCTGAACACATAGAGCAGCACTAACACCAGCAGCACCAGGATGGGAACCACCAGCAGGAAGAAGATCAGCAGGCCGTTTACCTCAGGGAATAATCTGGGAGAAGCAGAGTGATAGTTAGTGAAGATCAGCAGGCGTCCCTCAGGGAGTGAACAGTACCCATCTATAATGACAGGCAGGTAGAGACAGGAAAGGTGTGAGTGAACAGTACCTGTCTATAATGACAGGCAGGTAGAGACAGGAAAGGTGTGCAGTGAACAGCACCTGGTGATATAATGACAGGCAGGTAGACAGAGGAAAGGTGTGTAGTGAACAGTACCTGTCTATAATGACAGGCAGGTAGAGACAGGAAAGGTGTGTGATGAACAGTGTTTACCTGTCTATAATGACAGGCAGGTAGAGACAGGAAAGGTGTGCAGTGAACAGTACCTGTCTATAATGACAGGCAGGTAGACAGAGGAAAGGTGTGCAGTGAAAACAGGAGCGTCTATAATGACAGGCAGGTAGAGGGAGGTGTGCAGGAGGATTACCTGTCTATAATGACAGGCAGGTAGAGGGAGGTGTGCAGTGGAACACCAGCAGTACCTGTCTATAACCACAGGCAGGTAGAGGGAGGTGCAGAGAGGATTACCTGTCTATAATGACAGGCAGGTAGAGGGAGGTGTGCAGTGAGGATTACCTGTCTATAATGACAGGCAGGTAGAGGGAGGTGCAGAGGATTACCTGTCTATAATGACAGGCAGGTAGAGGGAGGTGTGCAGGAGGGATTACCTGTCTATAATGACAGGCAGGTAGAGGGATGTGTGCAGTGAGGATTACCTGTCTATAATGACAGGCAGGTAGAGGGAGGTGTGCAGTGAACAGTACCTGTCTATAATGACAGGCAGGTAGAGGGAGGTGTGCAGTGAGGATTACCTGTCTATAATGACAGGCAGGTAGAGGGAGGTGTGCAGTGAGGATTACCTGTCTATAATGACAGGCAGGTAGAGGGAGGTGTGCAGTGAGGATTACCTGTCTATAATGACAGGCAGGTAGACAGAGGAAAGGTGTGCAGTGAACAGTACCTGTCTATAATGACAGGCAGGTAGAGACAGGAAAGGTGTGTAGTGAACAGTACCTGTCTATAATGACAGGCAGGTAGAGACAGGAAAGGTGTGCAGTGAACAGTACCTGTCTATAATGACAGGCAGGTAGAGACAGGAAAGGTGTGTAGTGAACAGTACCTGTCTATAATGACAGGCAGGTAGAGGGAGGTGTGCAGTGAGGATTACCTGTCTATAATGACAGGCAGGTAGACAGGGAGGTGTGCAGTGAACAGTACCTGTCTATAATGACAGGCAGGTAGAGGGAGGTGTGCAGTGAGGATTACCTGTCTATAATGACAGGCAGGTAGAGGGAGGTGTGAAGTGAGGATTACCTGTCTATAATGACAGGCAGGTAGAGGGAGGTGTGCAGTGAGGATTACCTGTCTATAATGACAGGCAGGTAGAGGGATGTGTGCAGGAGGATTACCTGTCTATAATGACAGGCAGGTAGAGGGAGGTGTGCAGTGAACAGTACCTGTCTATAATGACAGGCAGGTAGAGGGAGGTGTGCAGTGAGGATTACCTGTCTATAATGACAGGCAGGTAGAGGGAGGTGTGCAGTGAGGATTACCTGTCTATAATGACAGGCAGGTAGAGGGAGGTGTGCAGTGAGGATTACCTGTCTATAATGACAGGCAGGTAGAGGGAGGTGTGCAGTGAGGATTACCTGTCTATAATGACAGGCAGGTAGAGGGAGGTGTGCAGTGAGGATTACCTGTCTATAATGACAGGCAGGTAGAGGGAGGTGTGCAGTGAGGATTACCTGTCTATAATGACAGGCAGGTAGAGGGAGGTGTGCAGTGAGGATTACCTGTCTATAATGACAGGCAGGTAGAGACAGGAAAGGTGTGCAGTGAACAGTACCTGTCTATAATGACAGGCAGGTAGAGACAGGAAAGGTGTGCAGTGAACAGTACCTGTCTATAATGACAGGCAGGTAGAGACAGGAAAGGTGTAGTGAACAGTACCTGGGTCTATAATGACAGGCAGGTAGAGGACAGGTGTGCAGTGAGGATTACCTGTCTATAATGACAGGCAGGTAGAGTGACAGGTGTGTAGTGAACAGTACCTGTCTATAATGACAGGCAGGTAGAGGACAGGTGTGCAGTGAACAGTACCTGTCTATAATGACAGGCAGGTAGAGGACAGGTGTGCAGTGAACAGTACCTGTCTATAATGACAGGCAGAGGACAGGTGTGCAGTGAGGATTACCTGTCTATAATGACAGGCAGGTAGAGGACAGGTGTGCAGTGAACAGTACCTGTCTATAATGACAGGCAGGTAGAGGACAGGTGTGCAGTGAACAGTACCTGTCTATAATGACAGGGCAGGTAGAGGACAGGTGTGCAGTGAACAGTACCTGTCTATAATGACAGGCAGGTAGAGGACAGGTGTGCAGTGAGGATTACCTGTCTATAATGACAGGCAGGTAGAGGACAGGTGTGCAGTGAACAGTACCTGTCTATAATGACAGGCAGGTAGAGGACAGGTGTGCAGTGAACATTACCTGTCTATAATGACAGGCAGGTAGAGGACAGGTGTGCAGTGAACAGTACCTGTCTATAATGACAGGCAGGTAGAGGACAGGTGTGCAGTGAGGATTACCTGTCTATAATGACAGGCAGGTAGAGGAGGTGTGCAGTGAGGATTACCTGTCTATAATGACAGGCAGGTAGAGGGAGGTGTGCAGTGAGGATTACCTGTCTATAATGACAGGCAGGTAGAGGGAGGTGTGCAGTGAGGATTACCTGTCTATAATGACAGGCAGGTAGAGGGAGGTGCAGTGAGGATTACCTGTCTATAATGACAGGCAGGTAGAGGGAGGTGTGCAGTGAACAGTACCTGTCTATAATGACAGGCAGGTAGAGGAGGTGTGCAGTGAGGATTACCTGTCTATAATGACAGGCAGGTAGAGGACAGGTGTGCAGTGAGGATTACCTGTCTATAATGACAGGCAGGTAGAGGAGGTGCAGTGAGGATTACCTGTCTATAATGACAGGCAGGTAGAGGACAGGTGTGCAGTGAGGATTACCTGTCAATAATGACAGGCAGGTAGAGGACAGGTGTGTAGTGAGGATTACCTGTCTATAATGACAGGCAGGTAGAGGACAGGTGTGCAGTGAGGATTACCTGTCTATAATGACAGGCAGGTAGAGGGAGGTGTGCAGTGAGGATTACCTATCTGTGCAGGCCCGCTGTCCACACTGCCCCCTCCCCTGACTTGGCACAGTCAGGAGGTCCCCAGCCGTCATTACAGTGGCAGTGGCCCTGGTTGTTACACACACCTGTGGGAAATATACCAATCAATTAACTAATCAACCAGACACTGGTCTCTCCCCAAGTAGAGCCAATCAATTAACTAATCAACCAGCCATTACAATAGACACTGGTCTCTCTCCCAAGTAGAGCCAATCAATGAACTTATCAACCAGCCAATACAATAGACACTGGTCTTGACTCCCCAGAAGAGCCAATCAGATGGCCTGTATCACGGATGTACCCGACCCTTCTAGAGGGTGAGATCTCTCCCAGAAGAGCCCATCAGATGGCCTGAGGCATCACACTAGGCTCCCATTCCGCCTCTACACCTAACCACTAGGCTACCCTGCCGCCTCTACACTCTAACCACTAGGTACCCTGCCGCCCCTACACTCTAACCACTAGGCTACCCTGCCGCCTCTACACGCTAACCACTAGGCTACCCTGCCGCCTCTACACTCTAACCACTACGCCTACCCTGCCGCCTCTACACTCTAACCACTAGGCTACCCTGCCGCCTCTACACTCTAACCACTAGGCTACCCTGCCGCCTACACTCTAACCACTAGGCTACCCTGCCGCCTCTACACTCTAACCACTAGGTTACCCTGCCGCCTCTACACTCTAACCACCAGGGTTACCCTGCCGCCTCTACACTCTAACCACAAGGCTACCCTGCCGCCTCTACACTCTAACCACTAGGCTACCCTGCCGCCTCTACACTCTAACCACTAGGCTACCCTGCCGCCTCTACACTCTAACCACTCAGGCTACCCTGCCGCCTACACCTAACCACTAGGGCTACCCTGCCGCCTCTACACTCTAACCACTAGGCTACCCTGCCGCCTCTACACTCTAACCACTAGGCTACCCTGCCGCCTCTACACTCTAACCACTAGGCTACCCTGCCGCCCTACACTCTAACCACTAGCTACCCTGCCGCCTACACTCTAACCACTAGGCTACCCTGCCGCCTCTACACTCTAACCACTAGGCCACCCTGCCGCCCCACACCTAACCACTAGGCTACCCTGCCGCCCTCTACACTCTAACCACTAGGCTACCCTGCCGCCCTCTTACACCTAACCACTAGGCTACCCTGCCGCCTCTACACTCTAACCACTAGGCTACCCTGCCGCCTCTACACTCTAACCACTAGGCTACCCTGCCGCCTCTACACTCTAACCACTCAGGCTACCCTGCCTCTACACTCTAACCACTAGGCTGGCCCTGCCGCCTCTACACTCTAACCACTAGGGCTACCCTGCCGCCTCTTACACCTAACCACTAGGCTACCCTGCCGCCTCTACACTCCCAACCACTAGGCTACCCTGCCGCCTACACTCTAACCACTAGGGCTACCCTGCCGCCTCTACACCTAACCACTAGGCTACCCTGCCGCCTCTACACCTAACCACTAGGCTACCCTGCCGCCTGTGGGTGAGACCTTCTCTTACCCTCGGCTTACATGTGTTGTTGGCATCACAGTGGAGGTCCACAGACAGTAGAGCTGAGGCATTCACACACTGGAAGTCAAGGCAGGCCTGGAAGAAAAGAGAGGAGTCCTGGATATTATCTCTGATTCAAACAAACCTCCCATAGCAATGACAACAAGGCATTATGGTTGTCCTGCCGCTCAGTACACACCACCCACACTGTGGAAGAAATGGTTTGACACACACCACCCACACTGTGAAGAAATGGTTTGACACACACACCACCCGCCCTGTGGAAGAAATGGTTTGACACACACCACCCACACTGTGGAAGAAATGGCTCGACACACACCACCCGCCCTGTGGAGGAAGTGACATCATCTTAGAAAGACAGAAAGGGTCAAAGTTGAAGACACTGAAACCAAAAAGGCTAATCTTACCTTCCCTTGGTGCAGGGGCTCCCTAAGGACATAGGCAGGGTCAAGAACATCAGAGCCCAGGTTAAAGTCTGCGTTGACACACACGAAGAACCATCGATGATCTGGTTACTGACCGAGCCTCCAGGAGGAGGGTTGTTGGTGCTTACGTTAGTGCACTGTACACATGGCATCTGCAGGAACACACAGGGAGGGAGTCAGTTACTGGGAGGGAGTCAGTAGGAACACAGTGGAGACAGGAGGAGTCAGTAGTAA
>NW_026287800.1:0-14452 GCF_023373465.1 Oncorhynchus keta | reverse complement strand
AGGAGTTACTGGCTAGCTGGAGTGGCTAGCTTAGCTAATGATCTAGCTATGTCACGTCAACACATAATGGAGGAGTTACTGGCCAGCTGGAGTGGCTAGCTTAGCTAATGATCTAGCTATGTCACGTCAACACATACTGGAGGAGTTACTGGCTAGCTGGAGTGGCTAGCTTAGCTAATGATCTAGCTATGTCACGTAAACACATACTGGAGGAGTTACTGGCTAGCTGGAGTGGCTAGCTTAGCTAATGATCTAGCTATGTCACGTCAACACATACTGGAGGAGTTACTGGCCAGCTGGAGTGGCTAGCTTAGCTAATGATCTAGCTATGTCACGTAAACACATACTGGAGGAGTTACTGGCCAGCTGGAGTGGCTAGCTTAGCTAATGATCTAGCTATGTCACGTCAACACATACTGGAGGAGTTACTGGCCAGCTGGAGTGGCTAGCTTAGCTAATGATCTAGCTATGTCACGTCAACACATACTGGAGGAGTTACTGGCTAGCTGGCATGGCTAGCTTAGCTAATGATCTAGCTATGTCACGTCAACACATACTGGAGTAGTTACTGGCTAGCTGGAGTGGCTAGCTTAGCTAATGATCTAGCTATGTCACGTCAACACATACTGGAGGAGTTACTGGCCAGCTGGAGTGGCTAGCTTAGCTAATGATCTAGCTATGTCACGTAAACACATACTGGAGTAGTTACTGGCCAGCTGGAGTGGCTAGCTTAGCTAATGATCTAGCTATGTCACGTCAACACATACTGGAGGAGTTACTGGCCAGCTGGAGTGGCTAGCTTAGCTAATGATCTAGCTATGTCACGTAAACACATACTGGAGTAGTTACTGGCCAGCTGGAGTGGCTAGCTTAGCTAATGATCTAGCTATGTCACGTCAACACATACTGGAGGAGTTACTGGCCAGCTGGAGTGGCTAGCTTAGCTAATGATCTAGCTATGTCACGTCAACACATACTGGAGGAGTTACTGGCTAGCTGGAGTGGCTAGCTTAGCTAATGATCTAGCTATGTCACGTAAACACATACTGGAGGAGTTACTGGCTAGCTGGAGTGGCTAGCTTAGCTAATGATCTAGCTATGTCACGTCAACACATACTGGAGGAGTTACTGGCTAGCTGGAGTGGCTAGCTTAGCTAATGATCTAGCTATGTCACGTCAACACATACTGGAGGAGTTACTGGCTGGCTGGAGTGGCTAGCTTAGCTAATGATCTAGCTATGTCACGTCAACACATACTGGAGGAGTTACTGGCTAGCTGGAGTGGCTAGCTTAGCTAATGATCTAGCTATGTCACGTCAACACATACTGGAGGAGTTACTGGCTAGCTGGAGTGGCTAGCTTAGCTAATGATCTAGCTATGTCACGTCAACACATACTGGAGGAGTTACTGGCTAGCTGGAGTGGCTAGCTTAGCTAATGATCTAGCTATGTCACGTCAACACATACTGGAGGAGTTACTGGCTAGCTGGAGTGGCTAGCTTAGCTAATGATCTAGCTATGTCACGTCAACACATACTGGAGGAGTTACTGGCTAGCTGGAGTGGCTAGCTTAGCTAATGATCTAGCTATGTCACGTCAACACATACTGGAGGAGTTACTGGCTAGCTGGAGTGGCTAGCTTAGCTAATGATCTAGCTATGTCACGTCAACACATACTGGAGGAGTTACTGGCTAGCTGGAGTGGCTAGCTTAGCTAATGATCTAGCTATGTCACGTCAACACATACTGGAGTAGTTACTGGCCAGCTGGAGTGGCTAGCTTAGCTAATGATCTAGCTATGTCACGTAAACACATACTGGAGGAGTTACTGGCTAGCTGGAGTGGCTAGCTTAGCTAATGATCTAGCTATGTCACGTAAACACATACTGGAGGAGTTACTGGCTAGCTGGAGTGGCTAGCTTAGCTAATGATCTAGCTATGTCACGTAAACACATACTGGAGGAGTTACTGGCTAGCTGGAGTGGCTAGCTTAGCTAATGATCTAGCTATGTCACGTCAACACATACTGGAGGAGTTACTGGCTAGCTGGAGTGGCTAGCTTAGCTAATGATCTAGCTATGTCACGTAAACACATACTGGAGTAGTTACTGGCTAGCTGGAGTGGCTAGCTTAGCTAATGATCTAGCTATGTCACGTCAACACATACTGGAGTAGTTACTGGCTAGCTGGAGTGGCTAGCTTAGCTAATGATCTAGCTATGTCACGTAAACACATACTGGAGGAGTTACTGGCCAGCTGGAGTGGCTAGCTTAGCTAATGATCTAGCTATGTCACGTAAACACATACTGGAGGAGTTACTGGCTAGCTGGAGTGGCTAGCTTAGCTAATGATCTAGCTATGTCACGTCAACACATACTGGAGGAGTTACTGGCTAGCTGGAGTGGCTAGCTTAGCTAATGATCTAGCTATGTCACGTAAACACATACTGGAGGAGTTACTGGCTAGCTGGAGTGGCTAGCTTAGCTAATGATCTAGCTATGTCACGTAAACACATACTGGAGGAGTTACTGGCCAGCTGGAGTGGCTAGCTTAGCTAATGATCTAGCTATGTCACGTAAACACATACTGGAGGAGTTACTGGCTAGCTGGAGTGGCTAGCTTAGCTAATGATCTAGCTATGTCACGTCAACACATACTGGAGGAGTTACTGGCTAGCTGGAGTGGCTAGCTTAGCTAATGATCTAGCTATGTCACGTAAACACATACTGGAGGAGTTACTGGCTAGCTGATACTGTTACTGGCCCCCAGATAGCATATGATTTAAAAAGAAATATACAATACCAGTCAAAAATTTGGGCACACCTACTCATTCCATGTTTTTTTTTTTTTTTTTTTTTTACAATTTTCTAGATTGTAGAGTAATAATGAAATCAAAACTATGAAATAACACATATGGAATCATGCAGTAACCAAAAAAGTGTGAAACAAATCAAAATATATTTTATATTTGAAATTCTTCAAAGTTGCCACCCTTTGCCTTAAATGTCACTGCCCCAAGCCTTTAAATGTCACTGCCCCAAGCCTTTAAATGTCACTGCCCCAAGCCTTTCAACATGGCTGTAGCTGCTCCAAGCCTTTCAACATGGCTGTCACTGCCCCAAGCCTTTCAACATAGCTGTCACTGCCCCAAGCCTTTCAACATGGCTGTCACTGCCCCAAGCCTTTAAACATGGCTGTCACTGCCCCAAGCCTTTCATACCTTAAGGGAAGAATTCGGCAGTACCTGTATGGTTAGTGAGAAAGTCCATATTGCAAATGTACGGTCCCTTACTAGACGTCCGAAATCGTTTGTAAAATTCATGGACGGCGTCGGGCCGAAGGCAGGGCCGGACCTACCAGGAAGTCATCAAATGAACGTTGTCGGACATTCGGTTTCCGTTTTACAAAAATAATAAGATTTATGTCATTTTTCCCATGTCCCGGAAATTCCCACAAGAGGGCATAAGCAATCATATGGCTATTGCTACAAAACATCACGATTCACGACGGGGCCTTATCTCGAAAACTGAAAATATTTAGAAGCCGAAACTCGGTGAGCGTAGGGGCGGCATAATGGGCAGTTGGCCCCGAACAAGATGGCGTCTAGGCCTCAACGGTTTTTGAGTTATGGCCATTTATCTGGGATTAAAGGTCCAAAATGAAAATAGAGAAATTATTTTTCCACTTCACGTCAAAGTCAAGGAGCCTCCGGTGTCAATAAAAAAGAACCAGCCATTTATCTATCGTCATTTAAGAGAAATCGTACAACGACACCTTGGTGATGTTCACGGATAGGTGTTTTTTTTCAACGGTTACAGATCCAGTTGCAGGTTGTTCTTACGAATCTTTTTAAAGTGTGCTGCGGAGCTCTGCGAGATTTCTGTGATTTTCTATGATTTTCTGAAATAACACACACTCACTAAACCCTCCGTAAATAACTCAGTTCTTAACGTAAAGACTTAAAACTCGGGATTCTGTAAAGGCATACCCCAATCATGATATGAGTTTATTTATAGCTTCCTGTGCCAACCGGAAGTGCCTTTAATGGTGTCACAGTGGCAGTTTCCATGGGTTAAAAAGGTCAGATCTTTTCAAAACTTCATATGTGTGACTAGGTAACCCTCATGAACTGTAAATCAGTCATTTCTCCCAGCAGATGTCAAAGAAAAGCTCTCACACGCACACACAGCAAGGATGGAGTGAAAAGTGTGGTTCTTAAAGACACAGAGAGCAGGCAATGGCATAAACATAATGTCTAGGCCGTGCCGAGTTCAACGAGATATCCCGCTTGACCGTAGCTCGCTCGGTCTGAGCGCAGCGACCATTAGAAAAGTAGGCCCAAAATGAAGCCTGCCCCACAACGTCATTTGCTTTTGGGTGACAGTGAGAGAACCGTTAGGGTGAGAAGCACAATTCGACCTCAGGTATGTTCCTAAGGTCCTTCCGATCCGTGCAAGCCTAACGTTGACAGTGTGGCATTAACCCTTAATAGTTAAAAGATGGTGTTTACTTCAAAAGTTTGCATTGATTTCTCTCCCCATAGGAATACATTGCCTTTACCCCTAAATTCAACCTGAAGTCTATATGGGTTATGAATGCCGTATGAACCTGTCTTTGGTAACAGTCCATCAGGCCAGTATGAGGTCTACCTGTGTTGATTCTAAGCTTCCTGGACCAACCGGAAGTGGTTAAAATCACCCTAAAAGTGTTTTTCCATTACCTGCCTGCAGTTTGATAGACATAGTGCATTCAACCCTGTGTAAATCAGTCAATTCTTAACGTAAGGACTTAAAACTCAGGATTCTGTAAAGCATAGCCCAGTGAGGATATGTGTTGACTTATAGCTTCCTGTGACAACCGGAAGTGCCTTTTAATTGGTGTCTCAGGGGCTGTTTCGAGGGTTAAAAAGTCAGATCTGTCCAAAACTTCATATGTGTGATTAGGGCAACCCCATGAACTGTAAATCAGTCATTTTTCCCATAAAATTTCAAAGGAAAACTAAATCACACAGACACACAACTTGGAAGGAGGGACGTATTGGGGGTTGTAGAGACAGACAGTGCCTCCAATAGTTAGCTTTGTTCGAGCTAAAAAAGAACCGTCAGACCTAGAGTTCCGAAACTTTAGAAACCTGTTCTAGACCTCGGGTCGATAGTGCGTGGTGAGTTAGGTGGCTCTAGAAGGTTCTCGGACCGAGAAATAGCCTCGTACATTTGCAATGATTTCAATTCATTTTGACCATTACGAAAATGGCGACATTTAGAAAAGTCTCAGAGACACAAGACTAGGTGCATTGGAACCGGCTCGGCCCATAGAGACGGACCCCAACGTTTCGGTCCGATAGCTCATTCAAGGACCCCATAGCAAGGCATGGAAAAAAGTGGATTTTCAGCACCAATTAGGGTTTTACTCGGGCACCGAAGGACCTATCGAGCCGAAACTCGGGATTCGGGGTCGCCTCACATAGGCCTTCACATAATGTCTGACCTGGACCCGCAGCTAGAACGTAACTATGTGTTTTACGTTTTATTATGTTTTAAACTAATGGCGCTGTGAATTATGGGCCTGCTCTGACATATGTGATAGTTGGCTTCTAAATGAGTTGGAAAAAGTGGGTTTGGTGTCAATTGGTATCAGTTTGGTGTCAGAATGACATCTAATTGACTGGTGGACACTGACTTGCTAGTTGACTTTTGTACATTAGCAATATGTTTAAACGGAGAGGGACCATCACCAAAATGGCATTCTGAAATCAACACAAAAAATGGCATCACCATAGTCTCCAGGCTGTGCAGAGTTCAACGAGACGCCCCGCTTGACCGTAGCTCGCTCTGAGTGCAGCGACCTTGAAAAAAGAAGGCGCAAAGGAAGCCTGGCCCTCAATGTCATTTGCTTTTGGGTGACAGTGAGAGAACCGTTAGGGTGAGAAGCACAATTCGACCTCAGGTACGTTCCTAAGGTCCTTCCGATCCGTGCAAGCCTAACCTTGACCGTGTGGCATTAACCCTTAATAGTTAAAAGAAGGTGTTTACTTCAAAGAGTTTGCATTGACTTCTCTCCCCATAGGAATACATTGCCTTTACCCCTAAATTCAACCTGAAGTCTATATGGGTTATGAATGCCGTATGAACCTGTCTTTGGTAACAGTCCATCAGGCCAGTATGAGGTCTACCTGTGTTGATTCTAAGCTTCCTGGACCAACCGGAAGTGGTTAAAATCACCCTAAAAGTGTTTTTCCATTACCTGCCTGCAGTTTGATAGACATAGTGCATTCAACCCTGTGTAAATCAGTCAATTCTTAACGTAAGGACTTAAAACTCAGGATTCTGTAAAAGCATAGCCCAGTGAGGATATATGTTGACTTATAGCTTCCTGTGACAACCGGAAGTGCCTTAATTGGTGTCTCAGGGGCTGTTTCGAGGGGTTAAAAAGTCAGATCTTTTCAAAACTTCATATGTGTGACTAGGTAACCCTCATGAACTGTAAATCAGTCATCTCTCCCAACAGATGTCAAAGAAAAGCTCTCACACGCACACACAGCAAGGATGGAGTGAAAAGTGTGGTTCTCAAAGACACAGAGAGCAGGCAATGGCATAAACATAATGTCTAGGCCGTGCCGAGTTCAACGAGATATCCCGCTTGACCGTAGCTCGCTCGGTCTGAGCGCAGCGACCATTAGAAAAGTAGGCCCAAAATGAAGCCTGCCCCACAACGTCATTTGCTTTTGGGTGACAGTGAGAGAACCGTTAGGGTGAGAAGCACAATTCGACCTCAGGTACGTTCCTAAGGTCCTTCCGATCCGTGCAAGCCTAACCTTGACCGTGTGGCATTAACCCTTAATAGTTAAAAGAAGGTGTTTACTTCAAATAGTTTGCATTGATTTCTCTCCCCATAGGAATACATTGCCTGCACCCTAAATTCAACCTGAAGTCTATATGGGTTATGAATGCCGTATGAACCTGTCTTTGGTAACAGTCCATCAGGCCAGTATGAGGTCTACCTGTGTTGATTCTAGGCTTCCTGGACCAACCGGAAGTGGTTAAAATCACCCTAAAAGTGTTTTTCCATTACCTGCCTGCAGTTTGATAGACATAGTGCATTCAACCCTGTGTAAATCAGTCAATTCTTAACGTAAGGACTTAAAACTCAGGATTCTGTAAAAGCATAGCCCAGTGAGGATATATGTTGACTTATAGCTTCCTGTGACAACCGGAAGTGCCTTAATTGGTGTCTCAGGGGCTGTTTCGAGGGGTTAAAAGTCAGATCTTTTCAAAACTTCATATGTGTGACTAGGTAACCCTCATGAACTGTAAATCAGTCATCTCTCCCAACAGATGTCAAAGAAAAGCTCTCACGCACACACAGCAAGGATGGAGTGAAAAAGTGTGGTTCTCAAAGACACAGAGAGCAGGCAATGGCATAAACATAATGTCTAGGCCGTGCCGAGTTCAACGAGATATCCCGCTTGACCGTAGCTCGGCTCGGTCTGAGCGCAGCGACCATTAGAAAAGTAGGCCCAAAATGAAGCCTGCCCCACAACGTCATTTGCTTTTGGGTGACAGTGAGAGAACCGTTAGGGTGAGAAGCACAATTCGACCTCAGGTACGTTCCTAAGGTCCTTCCGATCCGTGCAAGCCTAACGTTGACCGTGTGGCATTAACCCTTAATAGTTAAAAGAAGGTGTTTACTTCAAATAGTTTGCATTGACTTCTCTCCCCATAGGAATACATTGCCTGCACCCCTAAATTCAACCTGAAGTCTATATGGGTTATGAATGCCGTATGAACCTGTCTTTGATAACAGTCCATCAGGCCAGTATGAGGTCTACCTGTGTTGATTCTAGGCTTCCTGGACCAACCGGAAGTGGTTAAAATCACCCTAAAAGTGTTTTCCATTACCTGCCTGCAGTTTGATAGACATAGTGCATTCAACCCTGTGTAAATCAGTCAATTCTTAACGTAAGGACTTAAAACACAGGATTCTGTAAAAGCATAGCCCAGTGAGGATATGTGTTGACTTATAGCTTCCTGTGCCAACCGGAAGTGCCTTAATTGGTGTCTCAGGGGCTGTTTGAGGGGGTTAAAAAAGTCAGATCTGTCCAAAACTTCATATGTGTGATTAGGCAACCCCCATGAACTGTAAATCAGTCATTTTTCCCATAAAATTTCAAAGGAAAACTAAATCACACAGACACACAACTTGGAAGGAGGGACGTATTGGGGGTTGTAGAGACAGACAGTGCCTCCAATAGTTAGCTTTGTTCGAGCTAAAAGAACCGTCAGACCTAGAGTTCCGAAACTTTAGAAACCTGTTCTAGACCTCGGGTCGATAGTGCGTGGTGAGTTAGGTGGCTCTAGAAGGTTCTCGGACCGAGAAATAGCCTC
Source organism: Oncorhynchus keta (assembly GCF_023373465.1). NCBI lineage: Eukaryota > Metazoa > Chordata > Actinopteri > Salmoniformes > Salmonidae > Oncorhynchus > Oncorhynchus keta. The sequence continues at coordinate 6,068 of NW_026287800.1, read as the reverse complement.
GTACATTTGCAATGATTTCAATTCATTTTGACCATTACGAAAATGGCGACATTTAGAAAAGTCTCAGAGACACAAGACTAGGTGCATTGGAACCGGCTCGGCCCATAGAGACGGACCCCAACGTTTCGGTCCGATAGCTCATTCAAGGACCCCATAGCAAGGCATGGAAAAAAAGTGGATTTTCAGCACCAATTAGGGTTTTACTCGGGCACCGAAGGACCTATCGAGCGAAACTCGGGATTCGGGGTCGCCTCATAGGCCTTCACATAATGTCTGACCTGGACCCGCAGCTAGAACGTAACTATGTGTTTTACGTTTTTATTATGTTTTAAACTAAAGGCGCTGTGAATTATGGGCCTGCTCTGACATATATGATAGTTGGCTTCTAAATGAGTTGGAAAAAGTGGGTTTGGTGTCAATTGGTATCAGTTTGGTGTCAAAATGACATCTAATTGACTGATGGACACTGACTTGCTAGTTGACTTTTGTACATTAGCAATATGTTTAAACGGAGAGGGACCATCACCAAAAGTGACATTCTGAAATCAACCCTAACGAGCCATGGAGATGAACCAGAATCACTGCCCAGCTATCCCGAGTTCATCGGGCCAGTCAATTTCACATTCCTGCAGGATTTTTATAGCATGACAAATTCGTGATGGTACCTGCCCATTGAACCATATTGCAAATGCACAGTGACTTTGCAAAAGTGAGAAAACATAAACAAATGGACATGATGAAATCAACACAACGAGTGATGGAAATGTACAACTATCACTGCTCGGCCATCCTGTGTTCATCAGACCAGTCAATTTTGCATTTTTGAGCATGTCAAATTTCATATGGTAAATGCACATTGAAACATATTGCAAATGCGCGCGCACTTGCAATATGATTCTATAGTGTAAAAACATCACCTAATGGACATGATGAAATCAACACAACGAGTGATGGAAATGTACAACTATCACTGCTCGGCCATCCTGTGTCCATCAGACCAGTCAATTTTGCATTTTTGAGCATGTCAAATTTCATATGGTAAATGCACATTGAAACATATTGCAAATGCGCGCGCACTTGCAATATGATTCTATAGTGAAAAAACATCACCTAATGGACATGATGAAATCAACACAACGAGTGATGGAAATGTACAACTATCACTGCTCGGCCATCCTGTGTCCATCAGACCAGTCAATTTTGCATTTTTGAGCATGTCAAATTTCATATGGTAAATGCACATTGAAACATATTGCAAATGCGCGCGCACTTGCAATATGATTCTATAGTGTAAAAACATCACCTAATGGACATGATGAAATCAACACAACGAGTGATGGAAATGTACAACTATCACTGCTCGGCCATCCTGTGTCCATCAGACCAGTCAATTTTGCATTTTTGAGCATGTCAAATTTCATATGGTAAATGCATTGAAACATATTGCAAATGCGCGCACTTTGCAATATGATTCTATAGTGAAAAAACATCACCTAATGGACATGATGAAATCAACACAACAGTGATGGAAATGTACAACTATCACTGCTCGGCCATCCTGTGTCCATCAGACCAGTCAATTTTGCATTTTGAGCATGTCAAATTTCATATGGTAAATGCACATTGAAACATATTGCAAATGCGCGCGCACTTGCAATATGATTCTATAGTGTAAAAACATCACCTAATGGACATGATGAAATCAACACAACGAGTGATGGAAATGTACAACTATCACTGCTCGGCCATCCTGTGTCCATCATACCAGTCAATTTTGCATTTTTGAGCATGTCAAATTTCATATGGTAAATGCACATTGAAACATATTGCAAATGCGCGCGCACTTGCAATATGATTCTATAGTGTAAAAACATCACCTAATGGACATGATGAAATCAACACAACGAGTGATGGAAATGTACAACTATCACTGCCCGGCCATCCTGTGTTCCCATAGCGAGCATTAATATCAGAATGACCGGTAAATGCATTTACAACCATATTTTAATTTTTTGGGTTACCAGTTGCACAACAATGCACGTGCATTTGCAATATGATTCTATAGTGAAAAACATCACCTAATGGACATGATGAAATCAACACAACAAGTGATGGAAATGTACAACTATCACTGCTCGGCCATCCTGTGTTCATCAGACCAGTCAATTTCACATTCCTGCAGGATTTTTATAGCATGACAAATTCGTGATGGTACCTGCCCATTGAACCATATTGCAAATGCACAGTGACTTTGCAAAAGTGAGAAAACATAAACAAATGGACATGATGAAATCAACACAACAGGTGATGGAAATGTACAACTATCACTGCTCAGCCATCCTGTGTTCATCAGACCAGTCAATTTTGCATTTTTGAGCATGTCAAATTTCATATGGTAAATGCACATTGAAACATATTGCAAATGCGCGCGCACTTGCAATATGATTCTATAGTGAAAAAACATCACCTAATGGACATGATGAAATCAACACAACGAGTGATGGAAATGTACAACTATCACTGCTCGGCCATCCTGTGTCCATCAGACCAGTCAATTTTGCATTTTGAGCATGTCAAATTTCATATGGTAAATGCACATTGAAACATATTGCAAATGCGCGCGCACTTGCAATATGATTCTATAGTGTAAAAACATCACCTAATGGACATGATGAAATCAACACAACGAGTGATGGAAATGTACAACTATCACTGCCCGGCCATCCTGTGTTCCCATAGCGAGCATTAATATCAGAATGACCGGTAAATGCATTTTACAACCATATTTTAATTTTTGGGTTACCAGTTGCACAACAATGCACGTGCATTTGCAATATGATTCTATAGTGAAAAACATCACCTAATGGACATGATGAAATCAACACAACAAGTGATGAAATGTACAACTATCACTGCTCGGCCATCCTGTGTTCATCAGACCAGTCAATTTCACATTCCTGCAGGATTTTTATAGCATGACAAATTTGATGGTTACCTGCCCATTGAACCATATTGCAAATGCACAGTGACTTTGCTAAAGTGAGAAAACATAAACAAATGGACATGATGAAATCAACACAACAGGTGATGAAATGTACAACTATCACTGCTCAGCCATCCTGTGTTCATCAGACCAGTCAATTTTGCATTTTTGAGCATTTCAAATTTCATATGGTAAATGCACATTGAAACATATTGCAAATGCGCGCGCACTTGCAATATGATTCTATAGTGAAAAAACATCACCTAATGGACATGATGAAATCAACACAACGAGTGATGGAAATGTACAACTATCACTGCTCGGCCATCCTGTGTCCATCAGACCAGTCAATTTTGCATTTTTGAGCATGACAAATTTCATATGGTAAATGCCCATTGAAACATATTGCAAATGCGCGCGCACTTGCAATATGACTTTGCAAAGTGTAAAAACATCACCAAATGGACATGATGAAATCAACACAACGAGGTGATGGAAATGTACAACTATCACTGCTCAGCCATCCTGTGTTCCCATAGCCAGCATTTTGCAGAATTTGAGCATTTAAATGCATTTACAACCATATTTTTATTTTTGCACCAGTTGCACAACAATGCACGTGCATTTGCAATATGATTCTATAGTGAAAACATCACCTAATGGACATGATGAAATCAACACAACGAGTGATGGAAATGTACAACTATCACTGCTCGGCCATCCTGTGTCCATCAGACCAGTCAATTTTGCATTTTTGAGCATTTCAAATTTCATATGGTAAATGCACATTGAAACATATTGCAAATGCGCGCACTTGCAATATGATTCTATAGTGTAAAAACATCACCTAATGGACATGATGAAATCAACACAACGAGTGATGGAAATGTACAACTATCACTGCCCGGCCATCCTGTGTTCCATCAGCGAGCATTAATATCAGAATGACCGGTAAATGCATTTACAACCATATTTTTATTTTGCACTAGTTGCAACAACAATGCACGTGCATTTGCAATATGATTCTATAGTGAAAAACATCACCTAATGGACATGATGAAATCAACACAACGAGTGATGGAAATGTACAACTATCACTGCTCGGCCATCCTGTGTCCATCAGACCAGTCAATTTTGCATTTTTGAGCATTTCAAATTTCATATGGTAAATGCACATTGAAACATATTGCAAATGCGCGCACTTGCAATATGATTCTATAGTGTAAAAACATCACCTAATGGACATGATGAAATCAACACAACGAGTGATGGAAATGTACAACTATCACTGCTCGGCCATCCTGTGTCCATCAGACCAGTCAATTTTGCATTTTTGAGCATTTCAAATTTCATATGGTAAATGCACATTGAAACATATTGCAAATGCGTGCACTTGCAATATGATTCTATAGTGTAAAAACATCACCTAATGGACATGATGAAGTCAACACAACGAGTGATGGAAAGGAACAACTATCACTGCCCGGCCATCCCGAGTTCATCAGGCCAGTCAATTTTGCATTTCTGCAGGATTTTTGAGCATGTCAAATTTCTTCGTCATTTGGCCCACAAAAAAATCCTTATGCACAATTTAAAAAAATATATAAAAAAATATGATAATAAAATTGGACAAAAGTATATTCATACAGTTCTTACACATGTGTAATTGACAAAAAATTGAAAGAATTTCAAAAAACGGTCCAGAAAGCACTTTTTTAAGGGTGTGTGAAGTTTTTACAAAATTTTGACATTTTTGACTTTTTGACTTTGACTTCCTATGAAATCATATTGGAATTGGACAAAACATATTCCTTATGCGCATGTAAAAAAAAAAAAAAAAATTATGATAATAAATTGGACAAAAGTATATTCATACAGTTCTTACATGTGTAATTGACAAAAAATCGAAAGAATTTCAAAAACGGTTCAGAAAGCACTTTTTTATGGGTGTGTGAAGTTTTTACAAAATTTTGACATTTTGACTTTTGACTTTGACTTCCTATGAAATCATATTGGAATTGGACAAAACATATTCCTTATGCGCATATAAAAAAAAAATTAAAAAAATTATGATAATAAAATTGGACAAAAGTATATTCATACAGTTCTTACACATGTGTAATTGACAAAAATCGAAAGAATTTCGAAAAACGGTCCAGAAAGCACTTTTTTATGGGTGTGTGAAGTTTTTACAAAATTTTGACATTTTTGACTTTGACTTTTGACTTCCTATGAAATCATATTGGAATTGGACAAAACATATTCCTTATGCGCATATAAAAAAAAAATTTTAAAAAAAAATTATGATAATAAAATTGGACAAAAGTATATTCATACAGTTCTTACACATGTAATTGACAAAAAAAAAATCGAAAGAAGTTCGAAAACGGTCCAGAAAGCACTTTTTAAGGGGTGATAAGTTTTTGAAAAAAAAGTTCCAAAATTTTACTTTTGGACATTAATTTGGGTTACATATCCAATATGAAAAACCCCGTGGAGCGCATTTGCCCCCTGTTGAATTTTTAAAGTGTTACAACTGGCAATTACCATATGGCATTTGCAATACACTTTGGATGAATCAACGCCGAATTGGGTGGTATTGGCCAATGTGTATATGGTTTGTCCGATGCCAATGACATGCCATTCATTTTTGTCCAATACAGGGGGTATTCCCTACAACATGCCTGTCACTGCCCCAAGCCTTTTCAACATGGCTGTCACAGCCCCAAGCCTTCAACAGCTGTCACTGCCCCAAGCCTTTCAACATGGCTGTCACTGCCCCAAGCCTTCAACATGGCTGTCACTGCCCTGCCTTCAACATGGCTGTCACTGCTCCAAGCCTTTCAACATGGCTGTCACTGCCCCAAGCCTTTAAATGTCACTGCCCCAAGCCTTTAAATGTCACTGCCCCAAGCCTTTAAATGTCACTGCCCCAAGCCTTTAAATGGCTCACTGCCCCAAGCCTTTCAACATGTCACTGCCCTAAGCCTTTAAATGTCACTGCCCCAAGCCTTTAAATGTCACTGCTCCAAGCCTTTCAACATGTCACTGCCCCAAGCCTTTCAACATGGCTGTCACTGCCCCA
>NW_026287799.1:342500-345622 GCF_023373465.1 Oncorhynchus keta | reverse complement strand
ATCTGACTAAGACTGACGGCAGGATGCAGCATGACCCTGATGGGGGCACTTCTTCACTTCCCTCAGTATAGTTAGCCTCGAACAACCCAGTCTTTTTTTTACATTTGAGAGAGATGTGTACATTGTTAAAACACTGTATATAGACATAATATGACATTTGTAATGTCTTTATTGTTTTGAAACTTCTGTGAGTGTAATGTTTACTGTTCATTTGTTATTGTTTATTTCACTTTTGTTTATTATCTACTTCACTTACTTTGGCAATTTTAACATATGTTTCCCATGACAATAATGCCCTTAAATTGAAGAGAGAGAGAGAGACAGAGAGACAGACAGAGAGAGACACAGAGAGAGAGAGAGACAGAGAGAGACAGAGAGAGAGAGAGAGAGAGACAGAGAGAGAGACAGAGAGAGAGACAGAGAGAGAGAGAGACAGAGAGACAGAGAGAGAGAGAGAGAGAGAGAGAGAGAGAGAGAGACAGACAGAGACAGAGAGAGAGAGACAGAGAGAGAGAGAGAGACAGAGAGAGAGAGAGAGAGAGAGAGAGAGAGAGAGACAGAGAGAGAGACAGAGAGACAGACAGAGAGACACAGAGAGAGAGAGACAGAGAGAGACAGAGAGAGAGAGAGAGAGAGAGACAGAGAGAGAGAGAGAGACAGAGAGAGAGAGAGAGAGAGACAGAGAGAGAGACAGAGAGACAGAGACAGAGAGACAGACAGAGAGAGAGACAGACAGACAGAGACAGAGAGAGAGAGAGAGACAGACAGACAGAGAGACAGAGAGACAGAGAGAGAGAGAGAAGGCAGAGACACAAGGAGAGAAGGAGAGAGGGGAAAAGTGTGGGACTGTGGAGGCTCTGAGCCAGCAGCACATCCTGGTTCCTGCTGTCTGTCTCTCTGTGTTTGTCTTGAGGACTGACAGACAGACACACACACACCTGCTCACACACACCTGCTCTCACACACACACACACACACACACACACACACACACACACACACACACACACACACACACACACACACACACACACACACACACACACACACACACACACACACACACACACGTGTCTCTCTCTCTTTCTGTGCTTCAAGGCAGTGATTAGAACGTTGCAACAATGGAATGCTGGGAGGCGGGGTGTAAATCTGTTTTAGAATGCGCTCCAGTCAACCAGGCTATCTCATTGGTCCCTGTGTACAGGTCTGTCTATGTGGCCAGCTGTCATTGGTCCAGCACAACCATGAGAGTTTCGTCATTTACCTACAGACAGAGCGGGACCTGAACCACAGCTTAGTCCTTTACTTCCTGGGAGTTGTCCAATATCTTATTTTAATGAACATACAGAGATTTCTAAGTATATAGAGACTTATGTTGAGTTATAATGTACATGTACACTTCCGTTCAAAAGTTTTAGGGGTCACTTAGAAATATCCTTGTTTTTGAAAGAAAAGCAAAATTTTTTTTTGTCCATTTTTAAATAACATCAAATTGATCAGAAATACAGTGTGGACATTGTTAATGTTGTAAATGACTATTGTAGCTGGAAACGGCTGATTTTTAATGGAATATCTACATAGGAGTACAGAGGCCCATTATCAGCAACCATCACTCCTGTGTTCCAATGACACGTTATGTTAGCTAATCCAAGTTTATAATTTTAAAAAGGCTAATTGATCATTAGAAAACCCCTTTTGCAATTATGTTAGCGCAGCTGGAAATTGTTGTACTGATTTGAAGAAGCAATAAAACTGGCCTTCTTTTAGACTAGTTGAGTATCTGGAGCATCAGCATTTGTGGGTTTGATTACAGACTTAAAATGGCCAGAAACAAAGACCTTTCTTCTGAAACTCGTCAGTCTATTCTTGTTCTGAGAAATGAAGGCTATTCCATACGAGAACTTGCCAAGAAACTGGAGATCTCGAACGACGCTGTGTACTACTCCCTTCACAGAACAGCGCAAACTGGCTCTAACCAGAATAGAAAGAGGAGTGGGAGGCCCCGGTGCACAACTGAGCAAGAGGACAAGTACATTAGAGTGTCTAGTTTGAGAAACAGACGCCTCACAAGTCCTCAACTGGCAGCTTCATTAAATAATAGTACCCACAAAACACCAGTCTCAACGTCAACAGTGAAGAGGAGACTCCGGGATGCTGGCCTTCTAGGCAGAGTTCCTCTGTCCAGTCTCAACGTCAACAGTGAAGAGGCGACTCCGGGATGCTGGCCTTCTAGGCAGAGTTCCTCTGTCCAGTCTCAACGTCAACAGTGAAGAGGAGACTCTGGGATGCTGGCCTTCTAGGCAGAGTTCCTCTGTCCAGTCTCAACGTCAACAGTGAAGAGGAGACTCTGGGATGCTGGCCTTCTAGGCAGAGTTCCTCTGTCCTGTCTCAACGTCAACAGTGAAGAGGAGACTCCGGGATGCTGGCCTTCTAGGCAGAGTTCCTCTGTCCAGTCTCAACGTCAACAGTGAAGAGGAGACTCTGGGATGCTGGCCTTCTAGGCAGAGTTCCTCTGTCCAGTCTCAACGTCAACAGTGAAGAGGAGACTCTGGGATGCTGGCCTTCTAGGCAGAGTTCCTCTGTCCAGTCTCAACGGCAACAATGAAGAGGCGACTCCTGGATGCTGGCCTTCTAGGCAGAGTTCCTCTGTCCAGTCTCAACGTCAACAGTGAAGAGGAGACTCCTGGATGCTGGCCTTCTAGGCAGAGTTCCTCTGTCCAGTCTCAACGTCAACAGTGAAGAGGAGACTCCGGGATGCTGGCCTTCTAGGCAGAGTTCCTCTGTCCAGTCTCAACAGTGAAGAGGAGACTCCGGGATGCTGGCCTTCTAGGCAGAGTTCCTCTGTCCAGTCTCAACGTCAACAGTGAAGAGGCGACTCTGGGATGCTGGCCTTCTAGACAGAGTTCCTCTGTCCAGTCTCAACGTCAACAGTGAAGAGGAGACTCCTGGATGCTGGCCTTCTAGACAGAGTTCCTCTGTCCAGTCTCAACGTCAACAGTGAAGAGGAGACTCCTGGATGCTGGCCTTCTAGGCAGAGTTCCTCTGTCCTGTCTCAACGTCAACAGTGAAGAGGAGACTCCTGGATGCTGGCCTTCTAGACAGAGTTCCTCTGTCCAGTCTCA
>NW_026287799.1:317500-332500 GCF_023373465.1 Oncorhynchus keta | reverse complement strand
CCTACTGGACCTCACAGTGTAGGTATGGAGGGAGGAGGAGGGAACCTACTGGACCTCACAGTGTAGGTATGGAGGGAGGAGGAGGGAACCTACTGGACCTCACAGTGTAGGTATGGAGGGAGGAGGAGGGAACCTACTGGACCTCACAGTGTAGGTATGGAGGGAGGAGGAGGGAACCTACTGGACCTCACAGTGTAGGTATGGAGGGAGGAGGAGGGAACCTACTGGACCTCACAGTGTAGGTATGGAGGGAGGAGGAGGGAACCTACTGGACCTCACAGTGTAGGTATGGAGGGAGGAGGAGGGAACCTACTGGACCTCACAGTGTAGGTATGGAGGGAGGAGGAGGGATACCTACTGGAACCTCACTGGACGGATGGAGGAGGAGGAGGGTGGATGGAGGACAGTGAGGTGGATGGAGGAGAGGAGGAGGGAACCTGGATGGAGGAGACAGGGTATGGATGGAGGAGGGTGGATGGAGGAGAGGAGGGTGGATGGAGAAGAGGAGGGTGGAGGAGGAGGAGGAGGGTGGATGGACCTCAGTGAGGATGGAGAAGAGGAGGGGGATGGAGGAGAGGAGGGTGGATGGAGGAGAGGAGGGTGGATGGAGTGAGAGGAGGGAGGATGGAGAAGAGGAGGGTGGATGGAGGAGAGGAGGAACCTACTGTGTGGATGGAGGAGGAGGAGGATGGAGGGTGGATGGAGGAGAAGAGGAGGGTGGATGGAGGAGAAGAGGAGGGTGGATGGAGGAGAAGGGAGGAGGGTGGATGGAGGAGAGGAGAGGGAGGAGTGGATGGAGGGTGGAGAGGAGGAGGGTGGATGGAGGAGAGAGGGAGGGTGGATGGAGGAGGAGGAGGGTGGATGGAGGAGAAGAAGAGGGTGGATGGAGGAGAAGGAGGGTGGATGGAGGAGAGGGAGGGTGGATGGAGGAGAAGAGGGTGGATGGAGGAGAGGAGGGTGGATGGAGAAGAGGAGGGTGGATGAGAGAGGAGGTGGATGGAGGAGAGGAGGGTGGATGGAGAAGAGGAGGGTGGATGGAGGAGGAGAGGGTGGATGGAGGAGAAGAGGGTGGATGGAGGAGAGGAGGGTGGATGGAGGAGAGGAGGGTGGATGGAGGAGAGGAGGGTGGATGGAGGAGAAGAGGGTGGATGGAGGAGAAGAGGGTGGATGGATGGAGAGGAGGGTGGATGGAGGAGAGAGGAGGGTGGATGGAGGAGGAGGAGGGTGGATGGAGGAGAGGAGGGTGGATGGAGGAGAAGAGGGTGGATGGAGGAAGAGGAGGGTGGATGGAGGAGAAGAGGGTGGATGGAGGAGAGGAGGGTGGATGGAGGAGAGGAGGGTGGATGGAGAAGAGGAGGGTGGATGGAGGAGAAGAGGGTGGATGGAGGAGAGGAGGGTGGATGGAGAAGAGGAGGGTGGATGGAGGAGAGAGAGGGTGGATGGAGGAGAAGAGGAGTGGATGAAGAAGAGGAGGGTGGATGGAGAAGAGGAGGGTGGATGGAGGAGGAGAGAGGGTGGATGGAGAAGAAGGAGGGTGGATGGAGAGAAGAGGGGTGGATGGAGGAGAAGAGGAGGGTGGATGGAGGAGAAGAGGAGGGTGGATAGAGGAGAAGAGGAGGGTGGATGAGGAGAAGAGGAGGGTGGATAGAGGAGAAGAGGAGGGTGGATGGAGAAGAGGGAGGGTGGATGGAGGAGAGAGGAGGGTGGATGGAGGAGAGAGGAGGGTGGATGGAGGAGAGAGGGAGGGTGGATGGAGGAGGAGAGGAGGGTGGATGGAGAAGAGGAGGGTGGATGGAGAAGAGGAGGGTGGATGGAGGAGAGAGAGGGTGGATGGAGAGAGAGGAGGGTGGATGGAGGAGAGGGAGGGTGGATGGAGGAGAAGAGGAGGAGGGTGGATGGAGAAGAGGAGGGTGGATGGAGGAGAGGAGGGTGGATGGAGGAGAAGAGGAGGGTGGATGAAGGAGGAGAGGAGGGTGGATGAGGAGAAGAGGAGGGTGGATGGAGAAGAGGAGGGTGGATGGAGGAGAGGGGAGGGTGGATGGAGGAGAGAGGAGGGTGGATGAAGGAGGAGAGGAGGGTGGATGGAGGAGAAGAGGAGGGTGGATGGAGAAGAGGAGGGTGGATGGATGGAGGAGAAGAGGAGGGTGGATGGAGGAGAAGAGGAGGGTGGATAGAGGAGAAGAGGAGGGTGGATGGATGGAGAAGAGGAGGGTGGATAGAGGAGAAGGGAGGTGGATAGAGGAGAAGAGGAGGGTGGATGAAGAAGAGGAGGGTGGATGAAGAAGAGGAGGGTGGATGGAGAAGAGGAGGGTGGATAGAGGAGAAGAGGAGGGTGGATAGAGGAGAAGAGGAGGGTGGATGAAGAAAGAGGAGGGTGGATGGAGAAGAGGAGGGTGGATAGAGGAGAAGAGGAGGGTGGATAGAGGAGAAGAGGAGGGTGGATGGAGGAAGAGGAGGAGGGTGGATAGAGGAGAAGAGGAGGGTGGATAGAGGAGAAGAGGAGGGTGGATAGAGGAGAAGAGGAGGGTGGATGGAGGAGAGAGGAGGGTGGATGGAGGAGAAGAGGAGGGTGGATAGAGGAGAAGAGGAGGGTGGATAGGGAGAAGAGGAGGGTGGATGGAGGAGAGAGGAGGGTGGATGGAGAAGAGGAGGGTGGATGGAGAAGAAGAGAGGGTGGATGGAGAGAAGGAGAGGGTGGATGAAGGAGAAGAGGAGGGTGGATAGAGGAGAAGAGGAGGGTGGATAGAGGAGAAGAGGAGGGTGGATGAAGGAGGAGAGGAGGGTGGATGGAGAAAGGAGGGTGGATAGAGGAGAAGAGGAGGGTGGATGAAGGAGGAGAGGAGGGTGGATGGAGGAGAAGAGGAGGGTGGATGGAGGAGAAGAGGAGGGTGGATGATGGAGAGAGGGGGAGGGTGGATGGAGGAGAAGAGGAGGAGGGTGGATGGAGGAGAGGAGGTGGATGGAGAAGAGGAGGGTGGATGATGGAGGAGAGGAGGGTGGATGAAGGATGGTTTTGATATTGTTGTATTTATTTGTTTATTGACTCGTTGTTCCTCCTGTTGAACAGAGTCGTGACCAGGATCCCCCAGCTCCACCAGTGGACTAGCAGCAGAACCAGACGGAACCGGAGAGAACCAGACGTTCTACTGGACAACCCAACATCTCCACCGGACGTTCTACTGGACAACCCAACATCTCCACCGGACGTTCTACTGGACAACCCAACATCTCCTCCAGACGTTCTACTGGACAACCCAACATCTCCACCGGACGTTCTACTGGACAACCCAACATCTCCACCGGACGTTCTACTGGACAACCCAACATCTCCACCGGACGTTCTACTGGACAACCCAACATCTCCACCGGACGTTCTGCCCGTTCTACGTTGGTACCCCGGAACCCAATAGCTTGGCTGCGACCTCCGACCCCTGTACATCACAATGCATTTCCTGTTTAGTGCACTACTTTAGACCAGAGCCCTATGAGGTAGTGCACTACTTTAGACCAGAGCCCTATGGGGGTAGTGCACTACTTTAGACCAGAGCCCTATGGGGGTAGTGCACTACTTTAGACCAGAGCCCTATGGGGTAGTGCACTACTTTAGACCAGAGCCCTATGGGGTAGTGCACTACTTTAGACCAGAGCCCTATGGGGTAGTGCACTACTTTAGACCAGAGCCCTATGAGGTAGTGCACTACTTTAGACCAGAGCCCTATGGGGTAGTGCACTACTTTAGACCAGAGCCCTATGGGGTAGTGCACTACTTTAGACCAGAGCCCTATGGGGTAGTGCACTACTTTAGTGCACTAGACCAGAGCCCTATGGGGGGGTAGGTGCACTACTTTAGACCAGAGCCCTAGTTAGACCAGAGCCCTATGGGGTAGTGCACTAACTTTAGACCAGAGCCCTATGATGTAGTGCACTACTTTAGACCAGAGCCCTATGGGGTAGTGCACTACTTTAGACCAGAGCCCTAGAGTGGGGTAGTGCACTACTTTAGACCAGAGCCCTATGGGGTAGTGCACTACTTTAGACCAGAGCCCTATGGGGGTAGTGCACTACTTTAGACCAGAGCCCTATGGGGTAGTGCACTCCCTATGGGGTAGTGCAGGGGGTTGGGGGGGGTGGGATCCACAACAAAGATCTGACATCATCAGGAGGGGCCACAGTTGATCACGGGTCTGTGTACCCACGTCTACAAGTGGCTAACATAAGAGAGAAACTGCTGATGTACAGAACCACATTTAGAAATTCCACTTTGTGTGTTTTACTAATCCAACTCAGAGGGGAATGTAGAGACTGGATCGGTCTTGTAACTAATCTAACTCAGAGGGGAATGTAGAGACTGGATCGGTCTTGTAACTAATCTAACTCAGAGGGGAATGTAGAGACTGGATCGGTCTTGTAACTAATCTAACTCAGAGGGGAATGTAGAGACTGGATCGGTCTTGTAACTAATCTAACTCAGAGGGGAATGTAGAGACTGGATCGGTCTTGTAACTAATCTAACTCAGAGGGGAAGGAAGAGACTGGATCGGTCTTGTAACTAATCTAACTCAGAGGGGAATGTAGAGACTGGATCGGTCTTGTAACTAATCTAACTCAGAGGTGGAATGTAGAGACTGGATCGGTCTTGTATACTGTCCTCTTTCCTCTGGGCATCACCGGCTGGGTCTCAGATGGCCTTTCTAGTGCACTACATAGGGCTCTAGTCAGAATTAGTGCACTACATAGGGCTCTAGTCAGAATTAGTGCACTACATAGGGCTCTAGTCAGAATTAGTGCACTACATAGGGCTCTAGTCAGAATTAGTGCACTACATAGGGCTCAGAATTAGTGCACTACATAGGGCTCTAGTCAGAATTAATCTAGTCAGAATTAGTGCACTACATAGGGCTCTAGTCAGAATTAGTGCACTACATAGATTGGGGTGCAATTTGGGACTCAGTCATTATTTTGTTATGGTCAACTAGCTGGTCACTAGTCATGTAGTTTATTGATTGAATCACTTAGCAACAAGGGAGGGGGAGGGGCTCTTCAGAATCAACACCCCGACATTCCGCGGTGATGTCACAATGGATCTGAGTGTAGCGCGCGTTGATGATGTCATAGTGTAAGTTCAACTGTGTTGTTGTGAGGTGTCAGGTCACGGGGGTGTATTCATTATGTCTATTCTGTTGCAAAACATTTTTTTTTTTAGTTTGTTGCGACAACAAAAAAACGAACAAAAAATGTTTCACATCAGAAACCATTGTTTTTACTCCAGAGTTTCTATTGGACAAACGTCGATAGGTTCCTCCCCCGTTTCGTTCTGTTTGCTGTCGTTTGGTTTGTAAAATGGTAAACGGTTTCCGTTGCAAGACGTCATTTTAATACGCCATTTTGAAAAAGCTATTTTATATTAACCCCCCCCACTCTCTCTCTCTGTTAGGCAGGGGGGGTCTGAGGTAGGTAGGGGGTCTGAGGGGGGGGGGTCTGAGGTAGGTAGGGGGGTCTGAGGTAGGTAGGGGGGGTCTGAGGTAGGTAGGGGGGTCTGAGGTAGGTAGGGGGGGGGTCTGAGGTAGGTAGGGGGTCTGAGGTAGGTAGGGGGCTGAGGTAGGGGGGGTCTGAGGTAGGTAGGTAGGGGGGCTGAGGTAGGTAGGGGGCTGAGGTAGGTAGGGGGTCTGAGGTAGGTCGGGGGGTCTGAGGTAGGTAGGGGGTCTGAGGTAGGTAGGGGGTCTGAGGTAGGTAGGGGGGTCTGAGGTAGGTAGGGGGGTCTGAGGTAGGTAGGGGGTCTGAGGTAGGCTCTGAGGTCTGGTAGGGGGGGTCTGAGGTAGGTAGGGGGTCTGAGGTAGGTAGGGGGTCTGAGGTAGGGGGGTCTGAGATAGGCAGAGGGGGTCTGAGATAGACAGGGGGGGTCTGGCACCCTATTCCCTGTATACATTATAGTGCACTACTTAGGCACCCTATTCCCTATATACAGTATAGTGCACTACTTAGGCACCCTATTCCCTATATACAGTATAGTGCACTACTTAGGCACCCTATTCCATATATACAGTATAGTGCACTACTTAGGCACCCTATTCCCCATTTACAGTATAGTGCACGACTTAGGCACCCTATTCCCTATATACAGTATAGTGCACTACTTAGGCACCCTATTCCATATATACAGTATAGTGCACTACTTAGGCACCCTATTCCCCATTTACAGTATAGTGGACTACTTAGGCACCCTATAGGGCTCTCTACCACTATATAGGGAATAGGGCTCTGGTCTAAAGTAGTTCCACTATATAGGGAATAGGGCTCTGGTCTAAAGTAGTACCACTATATAGGAATAGGGCTCTGGTCTATAGTAGTACCACTCTGGTCTATATAGGGAATAGGTCTAACAGAGAGAAAGGGCTTCAACTATGCACTTTACCTTCCAAAACAACAAATAAACTGTAATACCACAGCTTCCTGGTCCGTTGTCTGACTTCCTGTCTGTCTGTCTGACTCCCAGTCTGTCTGTCTGACTCCCAGTCTGTCTGTCTGACTCCCAGTCTGTCTGTCTGACTTCCTGTCTGACTCCCAGTCTGTCTGTCTGACTTCCTGACTGACTCCCAGTCTGTCTGCCTGACTTCCTGTCTGTCTGCCTGACTTCCTGTCTGTCTGTCTGACTTCCTGTCTGTCTGTCTGACTCCCAGTCTGTCTGTCTGACTCCCAGTCTGTCTGTCTGACTTCCTGTCTGACTCCCAGTCTGTCTGTCTGACTTCCTGACTGACTCCCAGTCTGTCTGCCTGACTTCCTGTCTGTCTGCCTGACTTCCTGTCTGTCTGTCTGACTCCCAGTCTGTCTGCCTGACTTCCTGTCTGTGTGCCTGACTTCCTGTCTGTCTGTGTGACTCCCAGTCTGTCTGTCTGACTCCCAGTCTGTCTGTCTGACTCCCAGTCTGTCTGTCTGACTTCCAGTCTGTCTGTGTCTGCCTGACTGCCTGTGTGTCTGTCTGACTCCCAGTCTGTCTGTCTGACTCCCAGTCTGTCTGTCTGACTCCCAGTCTGTCTGTCTGACTCCCAGTCTGTCTGTCTGACTCCCAGGGTGTCAATAGATAAAGGTATTGTGTGAACAAGGTTAACAACTCTCTGTCCTCATCTCAAATCCAAATCTAATCATTCATGTCCTATTTGTCAAAGACATTTAAAAGCACATTTCAGTGATACTCGTTGTATCCCAAATAGCACCCTGATTCCTACATAGTGCACTAGTTTGGACCAGAGCCCTATATAGGAGGCTATCTGGGACAGAAACAAATTAATTCCAGCTGAGCTCACCATGACAACGCTGTATTGTTACTCTTCTTGAACCCTGCCCCAATGCCGATCTAACCATTAATGACGTCTCACTCGCTGGTTGGCTGTACGCGACGCAGAACCCCGGAAGACTTTACTTCGCCCGATTTGTACAAGGGTCGCCACTAGTTACCACAGACACAAGGTTTTTTAAAAACGCCGCCTATTTCGTCAATTCCTCTAAATTAAAATGTTATTTTAAACCTTAACCATAATTCTAACCTTATACCTAACCCTAAATTAAGAGCAAACATCTCATTTTTGTATGAATTTATACAATAGAGCCAATTTCGACTTTGTGACTGTGGCATCTAGTGGAAACTCAGCGTAAAATGCAACATTACTGAGCTCTCATTTGTAACTAAAGGGTTTTACGTACAGCAACGATCGACAAGCGACCCCTTCCACAACCCCAAGATCTTCAAAGCGACAATATTCCAGTGATAAAATTGACATCGCATCAGTAACAAGGAAGACATCTGATTATACAGATAACGGAAGTGAGTTTTTTTTGCAAATTTGAACTTTTATCCGTGAGATCGGGTAGTTGTCTCCGCAGTGGTAAGTGTTTTACTACTAAATAGCTATGCAATTATTAATAACTTATAATAACGTTATAACTGTTACTGAAACCTTTGGACAGTCATATTTGTTGAGATTGACATCTCTCTCTGATTCACTTTAGTCGAGTAGAATAACCCAACCAAGGGTGCGTTCGAAAATTCAGTTTTCTGACCCAACTTCGGTGCTTGACTAATGTTAATTTGCGAGCTACTTCAAAAGACACAAATGAGAGAACATCTCCACACTCAAACATTTTTACTCAGCCAAGCAGAGCTGGTTCGGATGTTTTCATGTTATCCAGAGTGTTGCTGGACTGTAACTGTGCTGCTGGAAAACGATGTAATTACGTTTTTTTTTCGCCCGACTGTTTACTGACACCGGCCATATTTAACGGGTGTTGATTGGTTCGTAAATCCATCCAGTGTTTCTGTGCTCTGCCATAATCAAGACGCCCTGAAATCGGAGTAGATAGCCAGAGTGAATTTACGAACGCACCCTAAAGCAGAACTGATTGTTTTTAAATTCCTGTAATTAACTGGTTTCCGACATTCTGGATTAATGCCTCGATGTCTTGACTTCATCGCGAAAGTTGTTGTGCAGAGTTGAGCAGTGTAACTAACGACCCTGGGTTTATAAAAGCGGATTTCACTTGAGTATACATTCGGGGGCACGGTCGATATCACGCTGGACTTCGGGTTTTAGACGGTTCAGGGTTCAAGTCCCGCTCCCCGCCTGTTTCACTACAGTACTTTTACACACAGTTACGTAATAATCTCGTTTGCTTTTCCAACAACGTTCTCCGTTTGCACAGACACAAAACCTTTCTCCAAATAGGGTAACATTATACAACTATTTTTTTTAAATTAGCTATTTGGCTTCTAGTTCCTTACTCAAGTGAGGGTCATATACTCTGAAGTTGAATTTGTCTCGTCTTTTGTAGTTTGTTTTATTAAGGTGTCTTTCCTCCAGGGAGTTTTTTCCTTGCCAGTTGCCCACCAGAGTTGGGGAGTAACGGATTACATTGTAAATCCGTTACTTTACCAGCAAACATATTGTAGTCAGATTACAAATACTTTTTTGAAAAACTAGATGATTACTTTCAAGGATTAGTTTTGAAATTCAGAAAGGAGGTTTGTGGGGGAAAAAATGTTTGTGGACATTTCTCTGTTTTCTCAATGACCAGTCAAATCAGCATTGGGGGGAAAAAGGCACAATGTTTAAATTTGTTCCACCTGAGTGAGTCTGACCACCAATCAGAGACCACTAATGATGACACACCAAATGATGACCACCAATTAGAGACTACTAATGATGACACACCAAATGATTACCACCAATCAGAGACCACTATGATGACACACCAAATGATGACCTCCAATCAGAGACCACTAATGATGACACACCAAATGATGACCACCAATCAGAGACTACTAATGATGACACACCAAATGATTACCACCAATCAGAGACCACTATGATGACACACCAAATGATGACCTCCAATCAGAGACCACTAATGATGACACACCAAATGATTACCACCAATCAGAGACCACTAATGATGACACACCAAATGATGACCTCCAATCAGAGACCACTAATGATGACACACCAAATGATGACCACCAATCAGAGACCACTAATGATGACACACCAAATGATGACCACCAATCAGAGACCACTAATGATGACACACCAAATGATGACCACCAATCAGAGACCACTAATGATGACACACCAAATGATGACCACCAATCAGAGACCACTAATGATGACACACCAAATGATGACCTCCAATCAGAGACTACTAATGATGACCACCTATCAGAGACCACTAATGATGACACACCAAATGATTACCACCAATCAGAGACCACTATGATGACACACCAAATGATGACCTCCAATCAGAGACCACTAATGATGACACACCAAATGATGACCACCAATCAGAGACCACTAATGATGACACACCAAATGATGACCACCAATCAGAGACCACTAATGATGACACACCAAATGATGACCACCAATCAGAGACCACTAATGATGACACACCAAATGATTACCACCAATCAGAGACCACTAATGATGACACACCCAATCAGAGACTACTAATGATGACACACCAAATGATGACCACCAATCAGAGACCACTAATGACGACCCACCAATCAGAGACCACTAATGATGACACACCAAATGATTACCACCAATCAGAGACCACTAATGATGACACACCAATCAGAGACCACAAATGATGACACACCAAATGATGACCTCCAATCAGAGACCACTAATGACACACCAAATGAGTTTTCATGGATCGCGGGAAAGAGCAGGAGAAGGTTTTCTAGGCTTACAGTCCAAGCTGCGTCTTCCACAACGGTGCAACGGCTGTCGGCATCCAAACGTGATCCAACATGACTAAAAGCTTGGAGGTAAAGGATGACAGCAGTGGTGTCGGTCTACGGCGATCGGATATCACCTTTATTACTGATATCTACATAGCGCATTGACGTGAATCACACTGCTACTCTCTCATTTAGATCTCATTTACTCTTCACAGATTGTGGTTTTTGTGGGCGGCTGTTCACTAATCCAAACGTGTATTTGAACCCAACAAATGATTTGAATTCCATACATTTACTCTGCCCTACCAATCATTGTTTTTGAAACCGGTGGACAGTGAGCTCTTGCAACAGCTACTCAATGAGCCCAATCAGTTTCCATGACAACAACATCATAAACAACAGAGTAGGGTTGGCTAATAAATCCTTCGTTTTCAAAAAAACAAAAATCCTCTGTTTTGGGGTTATGCTCAGGTAAAACAATTTGGCTAATCTATACTTTCATATTTCCAAGTCCTCTTCATGAAGATTAAGGGGTATACATGTTTTTTTTTTTTTAATGATTGGAATTCTGATAGACTTTGTAATTAAAAAAACAAAGATCTAATGTAATCGTATTGTTGTATGTAGTAGAAAGCGTTGAGTTAGAAGAAGCCGACATAACCAACCCATAAAGTAAAATGTAACATCCATATATGGGCGGTTATGTAAACGATATCCATATATGGGCGGTTATGTAAACGATATCCATATATGGGCGGTTATGTAAACGATATCCATATATGGGCGGTTATGTAAACGATATCCATATATGGGCGGTTATGTAAACGATATCCATATATGGGCGGTTATGTAAACGATATCCATATATGGGCGGTTATGTAAACGATATCCATATATGGCGGCCATGTAAACGATATCCATATATGGGCGGTTATGTAAACGATATCCATATATGGGCGGTTATGTAAACGATATCCATATATGGGCGGTTATGTAAACGATATCCATATATGGGCGGTTATGTAAACGATATCCATATATGGGCGGTTATGTAAACGATATCCATATATGGGCGGTTATGTAAACGATATCCATATATGGGCGGTTATGTAAACGATATCCATATATGGGCGGTTATGTAAACGATATCTATATATGGGCGGTTATGTAAACGATATCCATATATGGGCGGTTATGTAAACGATATCCATATATGGGCGGTTATGTAAACGATATCCATATATGGGCGGCTATGTAAACGATATCCATATATGGGCGGTTATGTAAACGATAACATTGATTTGTCCTGCAATAGATATCCATTTGGGCGGGTAACATACATGTTTGTTGTCTTCTAATGCCTCTTATATGGGCGGTTATGTAAACTAAAATTTGTAACTGAATGTAATCAGCATTTGAATTACCTATTACTATTTTGGACTGGTAACTAGTAACTGCTAAATGACTTAAATGTAAATAGTAAATGAATTGGTAACATACATGTTTGTTGTCTTCTAATGCCTCTGGTTGGAAAGTACATTTAAAAGTAACTGAATGCCCTGGTTGGATTACATTACTATTTTGGACAGTAACCTAGTAACCCTGGTTGGATTACATTTAGACAGTAACCAACCCTGGTTGGATTACATTTAGACAGTAACCAACCCTGGTTGGATTACATTTAGACAGTAACCTACCCTGGTTGGATTACATTTAGACAGTAACCAGCCCTGGTTGGATTACATTTAGACAGTAACCAGCCCTGGTTGGATTACATTTAGACAGTAACCTACCCTGGTTGGATTACATTTAGACAGTAACCTGCCCTGGTTGGATTACATTTAGACAGTAACCTACCCTGGTTGGATTACATTTAGACAGTAACCTGCCCTGGTTGGATTACATTTAGACAGTAACCTACCCTGGTTGGATTACATTTAGACAGTAACCAACCCTGGTTGGATTACATTTAGACAGTAACCTACCCTGGTTGGATTACATTTAGACAGTAACCAACCCTGGTTGGATTACATTTAGACAGTAACCAACCCTGGTTGGATTACATTTAGACAGTAACCAACCCTGGTTGGATTACATTTAGACAGTAACCAACCCTGGTTGGATTACATTTAGACAGTAACCAACCCTGGTTGGATTACATTTAGACAGTAACCTGCCCTGGTTGGATTACATTTAGACAGTAACCTGCCCTGGTTGGATTACATTTAGACAGTAACCAACCCTGGTTGGATTACATTTAGACAGTAACCAACCCTGGTTGGATTACATTTAGACAGTAACCAGCCCTGGTTGGATTACATTTAGACAGTAACCAACCCTGGTTGGATTACATTTAGACAGTAACCTGCCCTGGATGGATTACATTTAGACAGTAACCAACCCTGGTTGGATTACATTTAGACAGTAACCAGCCCTGGTTGGATTACATTTAGACAGTAACCTGCCCTGGATGGATTACATTTAGACAGTAACCAACCCTGGTTGGATTACATTTAGACAGTAACCTGCCCTGGATGGATTACATTTAGACAGTAACCAACCCTGGTTGGATTACATTTAGACAGTAACCAGCCCTGGTTGGATTACATTTAGACAGTAACCAACCCTGGTTGGATTACATTTAGACAGTAACCAACCCTGGTTGGATTACATTTAGACAGTAACCAACCCTGGTTGGATTACATTTAGACAGTAACCAACCCTGGTTGGATTACATTTAGACAGTAACCAACCCTGGTTGGATTACATTTAGACAGTAACCAACCCTGGTTGGATTACATTTAGACAGTAACCAACCCTGGTTGGATTACATTTAGACAGTAACCAACCCTGGTTGGATTACATTTAGACAGTAAACTGCCCTGGTTGGATTACATTTAGACAGTAACCTGCCCTGGTTGGATTACATTTAGACAGTAACCTGCCCTGGATGGATTACATTTAGACAGTAACCTGCCCTGGTTGGATTACATTTAGACAGTAACCAACCCTGGTTGGATTACATTTAGACAGTAACCTGCCCTGGTTGGATTACATTTAGACAGTAACCAACCCTGGTTGGATTACATTTAGACAGTAACCTACCCTGGTTGGATTACATTTAGACAGTAACCTACCCTAGTTGGATTATATTTAGACAGTAACCTAACCAACCCTGGTTGGATTACATTTAGACAGTAACCTACCCTGGTTGGATTACATTTAGACAGTAACCTACCCTGGTTGGATTACATTTAGACAGTAACCAACCCTGGTTGGATTACATTTAGACAGTAACCTGCCCTGGTTGGATTACATTTAGACAGTAACCAACCCTGGTTGGATTACATTTAGACAGTAACCTACCCTGGTTGGATTACATTTAGACAGTAACCAACCCTGGTTGGATTACATTTAGACAGTAACCTGCCCTGGTTGGATTACATTTAGACAGTAACCAACCCTGGATGGATTACATTTAGACAGTAACCAACCCTGGATGGATTACATTTAGACAGTAACCTAACCAACCCTGGATGGATTACATTTAGACAGTAACCAGCCCTGGTTGGATTACATTTAGACAGTAACCAACCCTGGTTGGATTACATTTAGACAGTAACCAACCCTGGTTGGATTACATTTAGACAGTAACCTACCCTGGTTGGATTACATTTAGACAGTAACCTACCCTGGTTGGATTACATTTAGACAGTAACCAACCCTGGTTGGATTACATTTAGACAGTAACCAACCCTGGTTGGATTACATTTAGACAGTAACCTGCCCTGGTTGGATTACATTTAGACAGTAACCAACCCTGGTTGGATTACATTTAGACAGTAACCTACCCTGGTTGGATTACATTTAGACAGTAACCTAACCAACCCTGGTTGGATTACATTTAGACAGTAACCTACCCTGGTTGGATTACATTTAGACAGTAACCAACCCTGGTTGGATTACATTTAGACAGTAACCAACCCTGGTTGGATTACATTTAGACAGTAACCTACCCTGGTTGGATTACATTTAGACAGTAACCTACCCTGGTTGGATTACATTTAGACAGTAACCTGCCCTGGTTGGATTACATTTAGACAGTAACCAACCCTGGTTGGATTACATTTAGACAGTAACCTGCCCTGGTTGGATTACATTTAGACAGTAACCTACCCTGGTTGGATTACATTTAGACAGTAACCTACCCTGGTTGGATTACATTTAGACAGTAACCTACCCTGGTTGGATTACATTTAGACAGTAACCAACCCTGGTTGGATTACATTTAGACAGTAACCTGCCCTGGTTGGATTACATTTAGACAGTAACCAACCCAACCTCTCTGTCTCTCTTTGTGTGTCTCTCTCTGTCTCTCTCTCTGTATGTCTCTCTGTGTGTCTGTCTCTCTCTGTGTGTGTGTCTCTCTGTGTGTGTCTCTCTCTCTCTCTGTGTGTCTCTCTCTCTATCTCTCGCTCTGTATGTCTGTCTCTAGATGTTTCAGATCAACAGAATTTGCTGTATAGGAGCAGGCTATGTGGGAGGACCAACCTGCAGTGTCATCGCCCAGATGTGTCCAGAGATCCACGTGACCGTGGTCGACGTCAACGAATCACGGATCAACGCCTGGAACTCCGACACACTGCCCATCTACGAGGTACCGTATCACACACACACACACACACATAGACATACACACACACACACACACACATATATAGACATACACACACACACACACACATAGACATACACACATACAC